>NC_056750.1:257212971-257292971 GCF_019279795.1 Protopterus annectens | reverse complement strand
AATTCAGGGACATGGTAATAAGCTGCACATGAGTTGTGAATCAGTGTGGCTTTACCATATCTCTGTTTCAGAATTTCCTAATGTCACTCTAATTTACCAACCAACAGAGGGAGTGAAATTCTCTGAATACCAGGGACAGTCATCTTTTTTTTACCCTTTTTGTTACAAGCAAGCTATTCATGACTTTGATGTGAAGTCTGTGATGTAAATATGAATACAATGTGCTATTCTGTCATTGAAAATGGCACATTTTTACAGCTCAAAGGCCAGTATATACTGCAGCAGGCACAGTAGTTCCAAAACTGAGACAATAAGTTCAGCAAACTGTGCACATGAAATGTGGACATAAGCATACCGCATTGTACAGATCTAAACATAGGATGTAACCTACAGTATGTTTACAAACCGGAACTGGATACTTAACACTGCACTGTATATTTCTGAAATAGGTAGATCTATGTTTAACCCTTCATACCCCAATGAGTAATGTTGTGATTAACAGTTATTGTTGTTTTTTGTTCAGCTTTTCCCGGTTAGGGGTCACCACAGCAGAACTCTGGTCCATTAATGGTTGGCAATAGATTTTTACGGTGCCGAGGTGCCAGCCCGATGCCCAACCTTCAACGAAGGCACGCCCATTCACGGATGTCTTTTGAACGCTACTCGATTGCGGGGAGGACATGCAGACTCCACACAGAAGGTGCTCCAGCCGAGAATCAAACGGAAGAACCTCTTGCTGTGAGGCGACAACGCTACCGCTGCACCACCGCGATTAACAGTGTGTATGTTAAATGTCAGAGACTGCAGCTATTAGCCCTATAAATCTGTATTCAGCATTGTTTAGTTTTAGAGACTGTTACCATGTAATGCCTCTGTTGGAACTAGAACTGTCAGAGTGCATTGTAAAAGGATGGAGCAAGGATACATCTTCAACATAGGTGTGCAAGAGATTTTTTTTCAAGATGTGCATGTTATGTGCTGCATGTTTTGTGTGTTTGAGTGTCTGTGTCAATTTTACTGTGCAGATGGGATTATGGGCCAGGAGGTTTTGTCCAGTCAGTCAAAAACACAGTAAGGACTGCATGATTTCAGTCTATTGTATTTAAAAGTAGCATACATAGGTACAGAACTGCAGCTAGCCCATGTGGTGTCCGGGACCATTCCCTGATCAGGTACCCCCCCCCCAACTTTAAACTGAGGACAAAAAAAAACTTTCTAATTCAAGGACCCCAAAAAGTTCTTTTGTACTTGAGGATGAAAAAAGGTATTTTCTCTGTAGCAAGCTGCTTGCTGCAAAGGTAGCAAGCTGCTTTTTACAGCTAGCAGAGAGTGCTGAGCACTTGAGGTCTGACTGAAAATCCATTACTGGCATTCATTTCTGATTGCCAGCAATACACTAAATCACACACAGAGTTTTAAAGCACTTCAGTAAGTGCATTAATGGAATTCAGAATCTGAATACAGTTAATGAAGATTGCACTGTCTGACATCTTGCACCTGGGGTGGTTGCCTCCTTCGTCCCATCATAGCTGTGTTTCTGCATAGGTAAGTCATACCACAACACTGGAAGAGTGACCAAAAACCATAGCATATTACATAGTCCTGAAACAGGGACATGTATTAGAGCTTGACAGCTGAGAAACCTACAGCAAGTAATGTAAATGTAGTTCTAAAATTGGGACACATGACCAAAGGAAATGTTCCAGATGTGACAGAGGTATAAACCCTACTATATTGTATGGTTTGGAAACAGGGAAACAAATTAATGCATATGGTGCACTACAACTACCACCCTGGAAATTTCTGAGATAAAGACAGGACATTATATCATTCTGAAATAATTTGGAGACTACTATAATCTGTGCATCTCAAATAATACAATGTAGACAAGAACTTCAGTACATTTTACAGTCTGGAAATGGGGTTGTTTCTAATAATGATCCTCCCATTTATGAGCAAGACGATCTTCAAAGCAACTGTTTTACCCACTAGCAACATTTTGCTTCTTCTAAATAACAGATAAACAAACTAAGTGCCTCCTACTAAAACTGAATAACTAAGGTGTCAAATACAATGGATAACATCTTACCATCTTAACACTAGTAGCCGAGAAAATTTCAAAGCCCCTCACTCATATTTTTAAATTCTCCCTTAACTCAGCTACTGACCCTACTGCATTAAAACATTCTGTTATAATCACACTCACCAAAGTAGCTAAATCATATGGGCCAAAGGATTATAGGTCCATTGCAAACCTATGTCCATTAACAAACATATTTGAGAAGCTACTTTATAAGCAACTACTAAACAACATTAACAGTTACAGCCTTCTCTCAGACATAAGGCATTTAGCACATACATTGCCCTTGTAATGGCTACTGACTCAGTGTACTGCAACTTAAATGAAGGCCTAATCTCAGAAGGTATTTTTTATTGACATGACTAGAGCCTTCAAACCCATTAATCATATCCTGCTGCTTAAAAAGCTGGAAAAAATTATTTTCAAAGACAATACTGATTTCAAAGTTATCTGAAAGACAGAACTTTCCTAGTACACTCCAACTGCTCACACTACTGGAATTCTTAACACAGGAGTACTTCAGGGATCCATGCAAGGCCTCCTTCCCTTTTCTCCTCTTTGTTAATGATCTACCCCTTGACCTGCTAGAGCTTAAGTTAGTGATGTATACAATGTTCAACTCCTGCAATCAAGCACCATCTGCACAGACCTGCAAAATAAGTTTCTATAAAACTTTAATCAGCTATGCAGATGGACAGCTTCTAATTCATCCCACAAAGGCAAATGCAATGGTATTCTCCTCCACTGAAAAATTCCTGATATACCCCCATTCTCCTAAAGGATCACAATGGGAATACTATTCCACATTTCACTGAGTAAACATATGCAGGACTGATACTTGCCCCTTCTCTGTCTTTTACTCCCCACAAAGACTAGTTCACCAGTCATGGTACAATTAAAACTATGCTACGGGATCAGTCATATTCTTTTATGAAATGCACACTTAGCCATTGTTAAAAATGTTTTATTACCAAAACTTGAATATGGCCTCCCATTTCTAGTGCTACATTCATCACACAATTCACAAACAACACAGACAGCTGAGAACAGACTTTGCAGATCTATCCTTTTATCAAACCCACTGCTTCATCGCTGAAAACTACCTTAAAACAGTCTCTTAGTGACTAACACAGCAATACTGCTGCTAAGCTCCCTAATACATGAGGTTTTAAATCAAAGCTACTGTCCACCCCTAAAGTAAAAGCTACTCTTGGTAGAAAACTTTTATGAAACATCCACTTCTCCCTGGCACACCCCCCAGCCTTTCAAAAACAACCATAGGAGAAAGAGCCTTCTCTAACAAGGGCCTGCTATCTGAAACCATTTGCCAAGAGAGAGAAAAAAAAAATCAGGACATTCTTAAAGATACCCTCAAAGAACATCTCCGTTCAGAATTTGAGTACAACTTCTGTAATTATAATACGTAGGAATCCCACTACTTGTGTGCTACAAATGATTAACTGAATTTATTTATTCTCATAATGTCATTTCAGATTTAATTACTTCAAATTTGTACTTTTGTTAAGTTTTCTCTGTTTTATTCTATTGTGATATACTGTTTCTTAGAAGCAGTGAACTGTCTTACTTTATTACATTTATTTATACTACTGTATACCATCCCTGTCCTTGTAAAATGCCATATGCTCAACCTTTGGGCTCACTTCATAGCTGGATAGTGTCAAGGGACTAGCACACTTAATAAGTTATCAAATAGTAAATAAATAAATAAAATAAATGCTAAGTATAAAATGTAATGCATGTCAGAAATGTGGACAGAGCCTGCAGCACATCTGAATAAAGATACAAAGAGGGAAGACTGCATGATAATTCACAGTAAGGCTGGTTTCCATACTGATTGCTGATAACATAATCCTAACTTTTAGATAAAGATTCTGTCTGATGTCTAAAAAATAAAAAAAGATTCTGCCTCATGTCATCAACAACTAAGAAGACTATATTCAGCTGTTACCCATCCATTTTTATGCAATGTATGATCATGCTTTTTTCTGTTTGTGTATATTTTGTTTTACATTTGTTTTGAGTGTAAGGTCTCATAGGGTCCCTTTAACTTTTCTTTGTTTTTTTTTTTGTTTTGTTTTTTATAAACTTATTGTTTACCTAAGGTCAAATAAAGGTATCATCAGTCCACTGGCAGCATGTCTTTGGGATCTGAGAAGAAACAGGAAACCTAGTGAAAAGCCACAGATGCAGGGCGGACATGCAGATCTACACAAAGGGCACCCCAGCAAGAACCAACCAGTGACACATAAGTCCTGCTGCAGCAGCAGTTCTAATTGCTACACCACTGTGCAACCCAAAATCTTATTCTTCTTACTATTATTATTACTGTTGTTACTATCATTATAAACTTTATTTTATTTAAAAAAACATTTAAATAAATAAATCACATGATTCCGAATTGTTTCAGTGAAGTGCAGTCATGTCATGCACTACAGTCCTATGAGCATGTGCACATCTGAGGCACAGAATGAGCATGTGCACATCTGAGGCACAGAATGAGCATGTGCACATCTGAGGCACAGAGGATGTGTAGCAGCTTTTATTTTAATAATGCCCATATAGGTGACTGGTATACTTTTGCTGCCTTTATGTCTTAAGATCATGCCATAACTGTGCTAGTGGCTGCAGGTGCTTTACGTGCATAGATCAGGAGAAATCTTGTTTAAATGTATATATCTTGGATTTTCAGAATGCTTTAGCTCAACATAATATATATATATATATATATATATATATATATATATATATATATATATGTGTGTGTGTGTGTGTGTGTGTATATATATATATATATATATATATATATATATATATATATATATATTTATTTATTTATCTACCCATCCTTTGTTGACCAGGTTAGTCCCACTAGGCTAGTAACCTCTTTATAGGGGAGATCTGAGGTGGTGTTTACACTACTATGGGAAATTTGTGCCCAAGGCATCAGAGAACTTCTACTACTCTTTTCAAAAGGTGTCATGGGATCTTTTACATACATCTGAGCTACAACCAACTCAAGCAGATGGGGTCTTAGGACTGTAACACTTTCCTTACACTGCACTGCAGTGTCAGCAGTCAGTCTACCTGGTGTGAGAATATAACCTACAGCCTTCTTCCCAGAAGTGGAGTGTGCTACCTGTTGCACTACTGACACTAATATTTATACTGTACAGTGTTGTGAGAACTCTGGAGAAACTGTTGTGGTCGGGATACTGAGGTGATATGTTTCAGACGTAGTGAACTTTCTTCAGATGGTTATTATTAGTTATCAAATAGCAGCAAGGTAATGAGAAGGAAACAAAATGAATACAATCCCCACAACAAATACAATTAAGAAACACTAAAAAGTCCTTAGCAAAACATAAAAAAAAAGAGTACAAAGAAGTTTATAAACCTTTCTTTATCAAGACATCTTGGAAGCATAGCTCTCAAACTCTTAGAACAAGAAATCTGGACAAAACAAATAATGATGGAGGGACAAAGGCTAGAAAATAGTGACACGTTGCTTTTATGAACTTAGAAAGTTTCTAGAATAAAAGGATGATCATGTTTCACTGTTGCAGTCATCACACTTGGGTTATCTGCCTGCAGGTAGCCCTCAGTTGGCCCAAATACCAGAGACTTAGTATTTCTGCGTTGGTTGCTGTCACTCCAGGACTGATGTCAGGTCATCAGGGGTATAAAAACAGGCAGCCGATGCCATTACATCAGTCTTTCTTGCCGAGGAGCCCAAAGCAGAAGCAGTTTGCATGAATGCCGGTCGGCCGCTGCATAAGTTTTCATTTCCAAACTCAATTATCCTGAAGTCTTCTAAAGCTAAGTACCCCCTTGGGGATCCATTTTCTTGCTCTAACTGATGTCAGAAAAAGTTAACAGTTGTCTTGCCTGTGGAAAGCAAATACCACACCGAGATTTACATTCTTACTGTGTCACCTGTTTAGGCCCAGACCACGACGTACCTCACTGTTGGTTTTGTGCCTTATTCAACGCCCAACCTATTTGTCGTCGGGCCCGTATTGTCACTAAATAGTTTAGTTCTTGGTCTCTGTATTCCAAAATGGCTTTGGTAAGCCATCCGACTACCAATCTTCTGAAAAAACGTAAGGATAAAGACAGAGACAGACCGAACAGGTCCAAAACTTCCGACGACGCTTCCGTTAATTTAGTCACTAGTTTGCCGGTAGTCAGTGAGGTGCGTTCGCAGCCCCCGAGACCCGTTTGGAATCCAGTATGCGGTGAGACTCTTCTTCAACTATGGAACCTGCGAATGTCTCTACCTTGGATGGGTATGGAGCAGCTGAGCAGGCATCGGCTTCTGAGGAAGTTCTTCTCACTACCGATATTTGACACAAACCAATGACTTCTTTCGTGTCTTCAGTTCTGTCTAAAACTACCGAGTTTCTAAGGCATAGAGTACGTGCTACGCCTAAAAAAATGACTACCCAAACTCAAACACCTGCTTCCTTGCCACAACATCAAATACTTAAAATGGCAGAAGACCTTATTATGCTAATTAGGGGAAGTCAGCCTTTCCCTGCTAAGAGAAAAAGAGACCTGTCCCCAGCAGCTTTAACAAACCAAGAGTCCGATGACTCTGAGGTATCTGATTAAGAAGACATGCCTTTATCTGCTTATGAGGATTCAGATGCAGAGGAATCCATTATAGGTTCATAGGTAGTACTAGGCTGTCTGCCCGAGGGCATTTTTAAGCCTAGCCAGAGTGTGTCGGCTTTCGCCGTCCCATTGATTAATTAACTGAGCCTCTGTCAAGCAGAGCCAATGAAGTGATCCCAGGGGTGTATTTTCTGTTACCCATCCACTCATCAAGGCTTCTTTTGAAGAGTGTTAGTGAGGGACTCTGCCTAATGTAGCTAGGAATTTTGTTCTAAAGCATGGGGAGTCTCTGTGACAGGAATCTATCCCTCCAGCATGTTCTATTTATTGTTGTGGTGAGGTTTAGCTCACTAGAGTGCGTGGCTCACAGTGACTTGGATTTCTTTAGATGGAGCATGTCCATCAATTCTGAGTTGGACATGGCTTTGTAAGTCAGGCAGAGATCACCTCTGAGTAAGCGATATGCCACTGAGTACAGCTGGAGTTTTTTTCAGTTGGGCTGCATAGGGCATATGTTTGAGGCCAGTAATCCTCTTGGTGAGGTGCATTTGTGGTCTTTCCAGCTGTTGGAAGTGTCTTGTGAGGTACATCCCAAATGGGGCATTGTACTCTATGATGGGTCTGATGAGTGACAAGTAGAGGGGCACTATAACCTCTTTATTTCTAGATGTGAACCCCTTAGTAATTAGATGGGCCACATAGAAGGATTTCCTAACTACTTTGACAATATGATTGTAAAAGGAGAGATTACTATCTACCTGGGTGCCCAGATCTCTTATTACCTCTGCTGTATTAAGGGGGCTGCCGCCTATGTGGTAATTTGTGGGTGTTTTGTTTTTCCCAAACGGGATGACTATGCATTTTTTGGCATTTAACTTGAGGCCATAACTTTGACACCAGGTGTCTGTCTCAGTAAGGCCTTTTTTAAGGATGTCCGTGTCAGCCGGAGAGTCAGTTATGGCTCCCGGTTTGCAGCAATCGTCAAACTTGGTTAGCCATAGGCCTCCTGTGTTTGCCTGTACTTTTAAATATATGCCAAACAGTAGGGGTCCCAGAACCGAGCCTTGCGGGACACCACTTGTGACTGGTTTAGAGTCGGACCTGGAGCCACTATTCTTACCGTGTGAGTTCTGTCTGTAAGCCAGTTGGCAACCCATCTTGTGACATAGGGGTTTATGTTCAGGCTGGTGAGTTTTTCTATATTACCTGAGTGAGGAATGGTGTTGAACGCCTTGGCGAGATCAAGGTAAGTTGTGTGAACCACGTTTCCCTCGTCTATGGCCTCGGTGACTGTCTCAAAGAAGTCAACCAGGTTTAGTAGGCATGATCTGCCCTTAACAAAGTTGAAGTGGGTCGGCTCAAGTGTTTGGAGGTTCCCAATGTCTTTGTTAATGAGTTCCATTATGATGCGCTCCATAGCCTTGCAGATCAGGCTAGTCAGGCTTATGGGGCAATAGTTACCAGGATCAGTTGTGGCCCCTCCTTTGTGGAGCAGAATAACCATTACTGCGCACCATTCTATGGGCACGTAGCCTGTGGAGAGGCTGAGGTTGAACAGCGTGTTTAGGTGGGGGTTTAGTTTGTTCTGTAGTTCGTGCAAGATGCAGCCTGGGACACCATCTGGCCCCATTGATGCTGTGTTTTTGGCTTTTCAAAGGGCTGTTTTCAACTGTGCTTCTGTGATTTCTGGGACACTACACTTTTCCGTTATTGTTGTGGGCCCTTTTGAAGGTGAGAGAAAGGTGAAGTTTTCACTGAATGTATCTGCCAGGATGTTGGCAATATCAGTAGGTTCAGTGTATTTTGTGGTATTTTGCACTAGCTCAGTGCATATCTGCAAGTTGCCACTTAGATTCTTGACATAGCTAAAGAAGGCTTTGTGGTTATCTTTCGAATCCTTGGCTATTTTTCTTTCGAAGTTAGCCTTGGATGATTTTATGAGGGACCTTGGTTTCTTACTGATACTGATCAGGGATGTCTTTCCTTCTTGGGATTTGCTTTTTTTTTCTGAACTAGTTTCCTCCTTCTGTTGTATAACCTGTTTATGGCAGGGTCCACCAGACTGGTTTCCCTCTGCGTCTCCTCCAGAGGATTTTTCTTTTGGTGAAATCTTGCATACATTAAGAGAGCATTTCCACTGGGAATGCCAAGACTATCCTCAGTCCAAAAAGAGACTCAGAGAATTTCTAGATTTGCCACAACATAGGCCTTTAGCAATACCCCCAGTCCTGAATGCTGTGGATGATGTCTTTATGGAATCCAGTTTAACTCCTGATACTTTACCCCCTGCTCCTAGGAAATCAGACAGATACTACAGAGTTCCTGACTCTCACAAATTCCTTTTCAAAAATCCTACTGCTGACCCAGGGGCCTAAAGGTATCAAAGCAACTACAGCTAAGAATCCAACCCCTCTGAACAGGGATTCCAGAGCTTTAGACAGATGGGGTAAGAAAGTATACACCTCTGCAACTCTTGCCATTAGGGCATTGAATTGTCAGTTTCACATGCTGAAGTACCAACAACATGTCATGGAACTTATTAAGCAAAAAATGGCTACTGTTACAGACTGTGCAGAAAATAAAGAATTACAAGAGCTTATGCATTCTGCAAGTCAAGTCAGCAAGCATACTTTGCAATGTGGCTTTGACGCCCTAGAAGCATCGCGCAGGGCAACAGTCACTGGTTCTGTACTGAGAAGGCATGCTTGGCTTAAGGAGCAGACCTTACCAGATCATGTCAAATCTAAATTACTAGACGCACCTTTGAACAAGGACAATCTGTTTGGCACCAAAGCAGAAGAGGTTCTTAAAAAGATGGAAGAAAAAGCTAAATCTATGCAGACAGTCAAAGATTTCTTGCAAGTATAGCCTCCTAGATTCAGTAGGCATTGTCCCTCGAAACATTGGTCCTTTCCAGCCTCCTCAAAGCCATCTCAAACTAGACCCAGGGGAGACAGACCCCCCCCCCAAGACTACAGTCTCAGGGTATGCAGAGATTTAAGCAACGGAATGCCTCCACTTCAAAAACAGGGAGTGCTAAGCCACCCCCTTACGGAAGGAATTCACAATGACATCTCAACTCCACTCCCCACCTCTGCCCAACTGCTCGTGCCCCTAGGAGGAAAACTTGCCCATCTTGCAAAAAACTGGACTTCCATCACCAAAGACCAATGGGTCCTCAACATTGTATCCCAGGGGTACAAATTTTACTTCCACTCACTGCCAACCTCAAAAGGGTTCCCAGACCTTCCTCCAAACCAGTGGACAGAGGCACAAAACCAAGTTCAAACCCTGCTCTCCATAAGGGCAATTCAACCTCTTCCTGCGGAACAGATATGTCAAGAGTTCTATTCCAGACTTTTCCTGCTACCCAGAAAAGAGAGCACTTGGCACCCAATCCTAGATCTTTCCATTCTAAACACCGTTCTGGTGGTACCAAAATTCAAAATGCTCAGCCTGCAGCAGCTTCTTCCTATGCTGGCCAAAGATCCCTGGTTAGCCACCCAAGACTTAAAAGAAGCCTACCTGCACATCCCTATCAGGGGCTCATGCAGAAAATATCTTCGCTTCAGGCCAGGATCTCTGCATTATCAGTTCTCTGCACTTCCCTTTGGCCTATCCACTGCTCCCAGAGTATTCACAAAATGCCTGGCTCCAGCCATTGCCTACTGCAGACAGAAAAAAATCAAATTTACCCGTACTTGGATGACTGCCTGATTCAGGCAGACAGTCAGGAAATGCTGTTGCAGCACCTGACATTTGTAAGAAACCTTCTAACCTCCCTGGCATACACCATCAATGAAAATAAATCAAAACTAGTCCCCAGTCAAAAGATTGTATTCCTGGGAGCAAGCTTGGACACAGCGTCCCAGATGGCATTCCGTACTCCAGAAAAACAAGCCTGTCTGACAAACTACTTCACTCAAATGGCCACAAGAACCCAGCTATCTGCAAGGATAATCCTGCAGGCCCTAGGGTTCATGGCCTCATGCATCCTACTAATTCCATATGCCAGACTGCATATGAGGAAACTTCAATGGTACTTAAAAAGTCTTTGGTGCCAACATTCTCAAGACCTGGAAACTGTCATTCCTATCATACCTTGTCTAAGGACAGAGTTTTTTTGGTAGGCAGCAGCATGCAACCACAATAAGTGACTTCCCTTTACTCAACACCATGCCGCCCAGACCCTAACCACAAACGCATCACACTATGCCTGGGGGGCACACCTGGAGGACAAGTGCATTCAGGGCCAGTGGAGTCCAAGCCAAATTCATCTGCACATCAACCAAAAGGAGATGCTAGATGTTCAGCATGCTCTAACAGCTTTCAGATCCCTACTCTCACCAGGAGCCCTGCTAATAAAAACAGACAACACCACAGTTATGTAGTACATCAACAAGCAGAGGGGATCCCACTCTTACCCACTCTGCAGGCTAGCCATGGCCCTGTGGAACACAGCTTTGGACATGCTGGTCCATCTGCAAGCTCAATTCCTGCCAGGCAAACAAAACTCACTGGCAGAGGACTTAAGCAGAAATCTCCTAGACCCACATGAGTGGCAGTTAGAGCCAAGCACCTTCAGCCTTCGGATTTAGAAAGGGGGACCCCAGAGATGGAGCGTTTTGCCTCCCCCTGCAATCACCAGCTCAGCAAATTCTGCACTAGGACACCTCACAGCACGGCCTGGAAAGTGAATGTCCTATCCTTCCAGTGGGTAAACCTGTCAATCTATGCATTTCCCCCTCTGCCCCTTCTCTCAAGAATATTGCTCAAGATAAGACAGGACAGACCAAGGTCACTCCTAATTGCCCCAGACTAGCTATGCCAGTACTGGTATCCACTACTGCACAACCTGTCACCTGTGCCACCCTGGCACCTACCCAAGAGCCCGACCCTGCTCACTCAGCGGGGGGACAGATCTTGCATCCACAACTGCAAACCCTGAATCTTGCAGCCTGGCTTATTCCTTGAATTCTCCTCCAGTGACCAGCCTAAGCAAGCAGGTGCTGGACGTCATTCTTGAAGCCAGAAGACCCAGTACAAGGAAATTCTATGCTGATAAGTGGAAAAGGTATTGCTCTTGGATTCAATCTAAAGGAGGGGACACAACCCTGCCCTCCCTACCTCTAATCCTGGATTATTTAGCAGATCTACTCCACAGAGGCCTGCCCTTCTCCTCCATTAAGATCCATACCTCCACCATCTCGGCTCATTACAAGTCTGAGCCACCCCTCTTCTCTCACCCGCTTATCAAACAGTTCCTGAGAGGAGTGAACAACTTAAAGCCACCAAGGAGAGCACCCATCCCTGCTTGGGACCTTAACTTTGTACTGGAAAAGCTCACTCTACCCCCTTTTGAGCCTGCAGCATCAGCAGAGTTAAAAATTCCTCTCTTGAAAACAGCATTGCTTCTGGCCATCACTTCAGCTAGAAGAGTGTCTGACCTAAAAGCACTTATGGCCATGGAACCCTTCATTATTTTTCATGCTGACAGGGTCTCCCTCAGGACAAATCCTTCCTGTATGCCTAAAGTGATGTCCAGTGTGGCTTTCAACCAATCTGTCCATTTGCCAGCCTTCTTCCCTAATCCTCAAAATAAGGGGGAAAGGATCCTACACTCTTTGGACGTGCACAGACAGCTCAGATTTTACCTGGATAGGACTACGCCCGTCAGGAAATCTGACCACTTATTACTCTGCACCAGGGGCAGAGGGCAAGGCCATTTCAAAACAGACATTTTCCAAATGGGTAGCACACTGTATCCATTTCTGCTACAAACACCATGGGAAACCAACCCCTCAGGGGGTCAGAACACATTCCACTAGGGCAACTTCTTCCTCTACAGCATTCCTCAGGGGAGTCCTTACCAGGGACATTCTGGAGCCTCCTACCTGGAGTTCTGTACACACATTCACCAAGCATTACCACCTGCCTATATTTTCCAAATCCAGGGCAGGTTTTGCAACAGCAGTCCCACAAGGCATACTAGCCAGCCCAAACTCCTCTTGACTGCCTCCATCCTTTCTTCAACTTTGGGAATCAACCCAAGTGTGATGACTGCACCAGTGAAACACGAAGAACATAGTACAGTTGTGTGCACTTACCATAAATGTAGATGTTCAAGTGTATTTACTGTTGCAGTCCTGGTTACCCTCCCTATAGCCCCCTTCTCTCTCTCTCTCTCTCTCTCTCTCTGTCCTCTATGTGTATATTACTCACCCCTTGCAAGGGTATTGGTATTTACTTTTTACTGGTGTTGATTTTCCCACCATAGCTTAGCTCCCTATTGAGGGGCTCCTGACATTTGGGGCAAGAAAAACTGATGTAATGGTGTCGGCTGCCTGTTTTTATACCCTGATGACCTAACGTCAGTCCTGGAGCGATAGCAACCGATGCAGAAAGACTAATTTTATGGTATTTGGGCCAACTGAGGGCTACCTGCAGGCAGATAACCCAAGTGTGATGACTGCAACAGTGAATACACTCAAACATCTGCATTTATGGTAAGTGTACACAACTGTACTTTTTGTGTTAGCATACATTTTCTGAAGGGTATGAAGCCTGAAACTTAAATGACTGTCATTATTTAGTGACTTCAATCCTCAATGAATTGCCAGAAAACCACAGATTTTGTGAGGAATAGACTAAAAATATGATTGAAAAGTCTAGACATTTGAGAGGCATGCTTAAAAGGTATGGAAATTTCCCCTGCAAAAATAATGTTGCATTACACTGGCTTATCAATGCACAAAGGCCAGCAACACAGACTACAAAATGCCACTTGCAGTATACATGTTTTACAATTATACCGACTCAACAAGATGCCTCGTGTGTATGTACCATAGAGGTATGTGCAAAATAAGATAAAGAGCACAATTTGCAGAATAGATAGATAAATGATTCAACTAGAAATATGAAAAAGCATACATAAATGCACAAAAACATTTGCAAAACTCCCATTATCAAGCATCTTGGGAGATATTTGGGAGATAAACAGATATCCGCTGAAATATGTCAATATTTCAACACACTGACAGATTAATGCATATTGGTGCACATATTTGTAATAATGCAGTCAATGGAACAAATAACGCTACACTACCTATAAACGTGTCATCCTTACTGGACTCATCATTAATAGCACAACTGACAATCTGGCTATGTTATAAATCTATAGGCTTAACAAGCAGCTTCATATGCGTTTACCAAAGGTGGTACTAAGTGGTTATTTTCAGTACAGTGGTTATTACTTCTTATACTATATAGATTATTGTGGTTAGAAGACAGCAAATAAGGTTTTAAGTAGGTCATTGGAATGGCTGGAGTTTTAGACAACAATAGTCCTTGTTGTTATACCAGAGAGCAAAACCCACTGTACCCAGGGAATAAAAGTACAAGAACCCTTTACTGGTGAATAAACGCTTTTGCCTTGTCTTACAGACAGCCACCTTCAGAATAAAAATCATGTCTACATGTGTTACTAAAATTCACATAACATCACTTGATTATTTAAAACTTGTGACTCATTAACAGCAGGCAAAAACATGTTAGACTCACAGTTTATTCATTGCACTCCTCAGTCATAACGGGAACAGCCTAAGTTTGTGAATAAGAACAAACTTAATTTGAAACATTTATTAGAGAGAGAAACCCTGAATAAAGGTACACAGGGCTGTAAGATGACTGATACTTTTAAATGTAGTGTATGGAATAATGGAGATGTATACATCATGGTCAATCTGTAATGCTGTGTTATCTTGAAAAGTTACTTGGGACAAGAAGAAAATATAATTATAAGAGCGCCAACATGGTGTATTTGGCTACCTGTCTAAACTGTGAGAGTTTCTATGTTAACAAAATAACTATGAAATTTTCACAACATATATTTGAGCATTTGTGTCTAATTCATTCCAAGGATGCATACAATACACTGGTTAAATGTTCATAAGTATGTAGAGATCTTAGCAATTTTTTTCTTTTTTTTTTTTTTGTGATTGGTTATTCAAGTTTAAGGGATGGAAACTGCAACAGTTTACTGGAGAAATTTCTGTATCAGTGGCAAATTATGTTAAATACTGGACAGTCACCAGGGTTTAATGACAACATTAGTATTAAAAGTTTATTGGGATTGGAGCCTTTAATAAGGAAACATTGATGAGTCTGAAATGTTTTTTGGTTGGTGTTAGAGTCATTAATTTTTAATAGTCATGGTGTATTAAGTCAACTTGGATAGGATATGTAGACCTGACTGCCAGTCTGAAGAAATCTATTTCTAATACAAGACAAAAGTGCTTAATTTTTATTAAAGGATGGTGTGGTGGAATGTGCTTTCTGTGTACATTGGGTTTTGTTTAATATAGATATGTTTAATTTATTGAGAATGTTTATTTGGATTTTATTTTTTACACAAGGCCAGACTTTTAGTACTTTCTATTTTACTGCACCGAGTCCATGCAAAATAACAGTAGAATTACACACTTCTTTGTTAAATGGTCATTTTCCTGTCCATAAACTGTCTATAAGTTATTATACAAAGAAAATATGTTGTTCTGTTTTCATTTGATAAATAATATACAGTTCAAATGCATTAAGTGAATTTGCAAACACAGTAATTACATTTATTATGTGTTTTACAGACAATGCACAGCTTTAGTGTGTTATTGCTGATTAGTATGTTACATCTAAAATTTGTTTTTCGTTTTTTCTGTCTCTTCTAGGGCCCATCGCAATGACATGGAGAATATTTTTCCTTTTCTCTTCCTCGGTGCCATCTACTCTCTCCTGGGACCAAATCTTTTGTTGGCACGAATACATTTTTTGGTGTTCTTCATCTTCCGGATTGTACACACTGTAGCTTATCTGTTTGCCCTACGAGCACCAATACGATCTGTTGCTTATAGTATCGCCCAGTTGCCCTGCTTCTCCATGGCACTTCAGATCCTCACGGCTGTAATTAACTATTGCTGAAAAAAATAACTGAATATTTTAGCGTAAATAATCAATTTACCAGAAGTTTCATACCATGACAGTATTCAAAGTAATATTTTATTATATTACTCCATTCAGTTCACCCTTACATCAATGATATTGAGTTGTACACAAGCCTCTTGCTGTTAATAGCAAAGCTGACTGATGTAGTGCATTTCGCTAGCCGTCAAATCTAAAAGTTTACTTTTGTGAGTTACCTTTTGATGAGTGATTTTTTAAGTAAGAAATTCCATGAAAAAATGTGTCAGTTTCAATTACCCCTGAATATGAAGGACTGGCAGTGTAATGTAGCACCACAAGCATCAAAACTACCTACAAGCTCCATAAAGGAAAACATTCTTTTCAAACACTGCACACTAAAGTTACCACCTTTATGACAACAACAGCTGAAAGCATGTGCCAAGCTACCACAAGCACACTAGTTTTGATACAGGTATATTTAGCTTATGGAGAATGTTGACGGGTCTTTCCCCTTAACATTTCTTTGTGTCTGCAAGGTCATTTATAGTAACTGTTTTGCTATAAATAGTTTTTTTTAATTAATTATTTGTATTAAAAGTCACTTTGCAGAACTGTAAACAGGTATTGTAAAGCTCTTAAGTAATGGCAAGCAATAGCTTGGGAACAAAGTAAATGATGCACAAAAGAATTTGTACAAAAATAGAACAATGTGTGTCATCAACAGTACTGTGTTATTGTGCTCTTTACCATTCTGTATCTTGTTTTTTTTCACAGAATCTGTATGTATGCTCTTGCACTAATGCAGGCTGATCATTCTGTCCTTCCTTTTTCTTACAACCAAAATATCTCTACCCTTACTAAATTCTAGCATCCAAACTATCCCTTCTACCATGGAATTCCAGTTTCTCTCTACCTAGCTCAAGCTCACTACAGCTTCTATCTTTATCTAACTATCTCAAGCTTCCTACAGTTTCATCACATTCCCTCCTTCTTGTACTTCAACTTAATATTGCCTTAGCTGTCACTGTTTAGAGTAAGTAACTAGCGTAGCAACAATCAGCCATATTTTTGCTCATATACCATACATGTATCTCATAAATATTTGCCGCCATGATATTGATCTATTGATCAGTCATTTCTGTATGATGGGACAAGCTATTTCATGCTAGTTTTTTTATAGTTAGCTTTCTTTTTTTCCACTTTATATTATTCTCTAAATTTTTATTATTTATGTATAAACTGTTTACAACCTATATTTACCAAAATTATGTATTTTTGATTGTTATCGATTTCTTGTATTGTTTTTAATGTGTTTTTGTAATGGAGCTTTTCTCTCCGGGCCTCTGGTGAAAAAGAGCCATTGGCCCAGTCAGACATCCCCGGTAAACAAATGTAAAATAAATAAATAAATAAAATGTAAGCTAATTATGAGTGCCTGCTTGCACAGCAGACTGTCTTTACTTGCAATAAAGGACATGAAGGTGTTGAAGAATACCACTGCTGCACACACAGCTGCAGTTTGGTGACTGGAATAAGGCCACTCATTACCAAAAAAAGCACAACAATTTATCTGGCTACTATTAGCAATAAGGAACCTTGATTTAGCTTTTTTCTGGTCACTACATGTTTTAGTCGACTGTGCAGTGTGATAGCATCATGGTATGCTGGAAACACAGGAAGGTTTATCCCTTTTTTGAAAGTAACTGTGCTTTACTTTGTCATTGCTACATTTTCAAGTAAACTGATATCATATTAAATGCATATTTACCGTGTACATATGATTTATATTATTGACCCAGTTTACACTTGTTTGAATCATATTGTATGCTACATTAAAATCTCTCATAAATATCTTGCTGTGTACTGATTTTATGTACTTCAATGTTCTAGAGATTTAGGAAGCCACATGGCACAGAAGAATAAAATCCTGATTATGAACTAAATGACTCAGTTTCAGTTAGCAGTCTAGAACCTGAAAGACCCAGTGTTAGAAGGAGAGGAATGAGGACGCTTAACCTTGCTTACCTCTCTCAGGAAAATGATGTGAAAGTATACTGGAGGTATGTCTAAAGAAGTGATTCATGGTGGAGATGATAGCTGCCACAGTACGGAGGTGGGACATCAGAGAAGCATGTCATTATGGAGTCAGGGTATGGCTCATCATGATACCCCCATTCCATTCCCCTACTAGAGGATGATGATGATACACTTAGGATGGTGTGGAAGGTAGGAGGCTTAACCCATTACCAAACTTCCATCCAGAAGAGACTGATAACTGTGCAGTCTCCTTACCTCACCACCTCCTAGCCCCATTGGCTCATTTGACAAACCCTGCAGTTAGAGGAAGGATCAGTAGTTTCAAGTCAGGAGGTAGAAAAATCTCAGGAGCAGTGGCCACTGACAGAGTAATGGACGTGGTTAGTGAATGTCTTGTGGCCATGAAGAACCATGTGACTATAGAACTTACCTGTGAAGTAAGAATATTTCTGGTGCTTTTCTTCCCTTGACTCCACTGAAAACGGGAACTTCCCAGGTGAACATTCCCAGTCAGGAGACATAAACAAATACATAAATGCATTAATAAGTAAGTATAAATCCAGCAGGAAGCATTGTTTTTATCTTGTAATAACAGCATGGTCTTACATGATTCAGCCCATACATTGCAACAGTAGCACTGACAGGCATAGATGGTCGGATTTTGGTTGTTGTATCTTTCGGCTTTTCCCGGTTAGGGGTCACCACAGCGGAACTCCAGTCCGCTAATGATTGGCAGTAGATTTTTACGTACCGAGTTGCCAGCTCTGACGCACAACCTTCAACAAAGGTACGCCCATTCACGCATGTCTCCACACAGAAGACGCTTTAGCTGAGAATCGAACAGGACAACGTCTTACTGTGAGGCGACAACGCTACCGCAGCACCACCACCACTGCAGTTAGATGGTCGGATTTTGGTATAATTTACTAAACACTCATAAGCTCACACTCCCTCCCTTGATCTCATAATACAACCCTCTTCCGTCTACCTCCAGAAGTCTTTTGCAGCTTACAAGTTTCATGATGGTCCTACTCCTCTGCGTCAATGACTTTGTGTGTTGGGGCAGTGTTTTCTTCTTGATTAGGGGAGATAAGTTAGGCTTTCTTCAGTTATTTCAGTTTAAGCACAATTACTATGAATCTATGCATTTTTTTCTACATTTTTACTTTTTACTATTTTTTCTCAGTCCACTTCCCTTCTCCTGTTCTCAATGCAAGCAGTTGGTTTTCACTGCGCCTTTCCCCTGCTTTTTATTTTAATTATCCTCAGGTGTATTTAATAATCTTTTTTGTTTTGAGTTTCCTTTTTTTGTTAATGATATAGCAGTAATATGAGGGTGTTCCTATTTTACATTTCCTGACAGACCACAATTGTTATGATTGTTCATTACAGCTTGAGTGTCAAACAGGGCTTTAGATTGCTTCGTTAATTTTTGGATAGTTTGTGATTAGCATTGCGTTACTGTGGTGGAAAAGGCTTTAATTTTACTGTTGACATTGTTGTGCTTAGTGCTTTGTTATAGATAAGGACAAAGCCACTGGATTTAAGAAGTTTACAAAATGTGGCCCCAAGACCCCCCCCCCAGAAACACATGGGTGGATTATCCATCTGCAGATTGTGAGATACTCAAAAATCTGGGATTGAGAGTCTTACAAGAAAAGGAAAACAAACTGATAGTGAAAGTGCTTCTACCAGCAAAAAACAAACAAGAGCAAATGTAGGAGAAAAAGTGAGAAGAAAAGAGAGAGCCAGTGGAGAGCCAAAGAGAAACCCTCCTCCCTTAAGGTCTAAATAAAAGAAACTACCCTTCTGTTTTCAGCTGCCAGCTACTACTCCTATTGGACATTCTCAGATTCTTGTTAGTACATCTTCTGCCGGAGTTTCCGATATGGAAGTTTCATGTTTCACCAATCTAGCCCCAAACAGAAGAGTATGGAACTTCTCTGAGAGGAAACTTTCTAAATACTTAGGATTTTGATCCTTGCCAGCTGTTTCAGTGCACTTCACTAGATTGGTAAGGAACTGTACAGTAAGAATTAATAGGAATAGAGTGGCAAAGGGCTTAGTCAAAACCTAACAGGATCTTGGTATCTTTTGTTATCTTATATCTGTAGGTAAGACAAGGACCCTTCCTTTCCACTTTTCATGCTTCTACTCTGGGATGGTACTGTGCTGCTGTCACTGGCACAAAAAGTTTTTGATCCATTGGCACCAACACCTTTGGCACATGTGGTCTCACAACCAACACTGTAAGTGTTGAGAGTCAGTGTTGATGGCTCAGTGCCAGGTCTGACAGAGGCCCTCAGTGCCATTTACAGTGTCAGTGTTGTCAGCATTTAAGGTCTGAATATTGAAGTCCTGCTTGGCACTATCCCAGACCTCAGCTTCAATGACCAGTCTTGTTTTGATATTGACTTTTATGTCAGAAGCAGCAGCACCGATGTCCTTGATGTTTAAGCACTGGTGCCCAAGATGAAGGATTCAGTTCCAAGGAGACCAACCAAGTTCTCAGTATTAGAACAGGCACCCACCACATTGGCTGCAACCTATGACACCATCCAGTGTGCCACCTTGGTCATCCGATCGTATATCAACAAAACCCTGCACTGAAGAACCTCATCAGACCCCCCCCCCCCACGGGTCTGAGGAAGACTCCTCTCCTGAATACTTAGATAAGTTACATCTGAGCATGCTAAGGAAGAGAATGAACAAATGGTATCTAGACTCAACATCAGAATCTTCCACCCCAGAACCAGAACTCCAAGAGGGAGACATTTCCTAACGCCTCTCCTGAAGGCCCCAAATTTGAGGAAATCCTTGAAATGATGAGTTAAAGGGGATCATTATTCATCGACACTATATCCACTGAGGAAAATACCCTTTAAGAGGCTTTTCAGTCCACACTACTTCCAGCTTGGGTTCCCTCCTGCAAACAAAATGATTGCTTTAGTTGGGTAGACTCTGTAGAGAGTATGGCATGAGCTGGATGTTGCAGAGTAAATGCCACAGAAAGTGGTCAGAATCTAGCCTGTTCAGGACATTACACACTGAAATAAAGCCTCCTTGCTGACTCTATTGTAGTGTTAGTTGCCAGAAAGTAAGGGCTCTCGGAAAACTCTCATGTGATTCATCCACCAGATAAGTATTCCACAGCAACAGATCAGCTGAGAAGTGAGCCTGTGCATCAAGTACTTTTTGCATTAGACCCTTAAACTGTTTTACTTACATGACAAGATTTCTGTGTGATCTAATGTAGAAGACCTTAGAAACATTGAAAATGTTGCTTCATCGTTATTTCAGCAGACAGACTGAATCAAAGCTGGCAACTAAGAATATTGTCATGTCAATCTCCATGCGGCTGATTCACAACTTGGCACATGGAGCAGCAAGGGCAGCTGAGACAGGCATATCTATGAGATGGCAGGCTTGACTCAGACTTGATTATTTGAAGAACATTTCAAAGCATCCTTCACCAGTACCCTAAATGATTGATCCTCTCTTTCTGGACAAGCTGCTTAACATGCAGCAAGAGAAAAAAATGCTTGTAGCTGTTTGGGTCAAGTTCACTACTTCCTAGAAATTGCATGCCAGGAATCAGAAGCAAATTAAGGAGATCTGTTTAAGAAGTTCCAACAGCCACAGTGTCAGCAACACTGTGATAGAAACTCCTGCAGTAGAGGCATTTCTCCAGTGGATGCTGCCTTTGAGGCAGAGGTGATTGACAACATCAGAGATTCCTTAGTCATCTCTCTGGGAGTTACTTCTCTGTTTCTTGTTTACATATACAGATAACAGATGTGTTCAGGAAGTGCCTTCACTTTTTTGGTGGGAAGCCGTCTTTATCATTTCAGTGCCATACCCTTTGGCCTTACCACAGCTTCCACGAAGTTCATGAAATGCATGGCAATAATGTACTGACTGTCTCATAGATATAACGGACCACACTCCATTAATGTGGCACTCTAAGCTGGAACCCTGCTCTCTCAGTTCTTCAGTTAAACACAAAAAAAACCCTGTAATAAGCCAGACTACAGCAGATTACCGCAAGAACCAGTGAGTGCTTGCTTTCCTCCACCGTCATTCAGAAATTCAAGAACAGAAAAGAATGCAAATACCGCATTTCGTAATCACATCCCCTATCACAGTGCACATAGGGTGGCTGCCCCATTTACCTCATCCTTGCTTCTCATCAGGAAGCAGTGAGAGTATGGGAATGTGCAATCGATGCTCAGCTCTTTCTTATTGCAATTATACACCAGTTGAGCCAACACACTAACTGCCAGGCTCAGCAAATGTATTCTACTGCCTCATCAGTGGTCCATGAATATGTTTATATTTCAATCAATGGAGGCTGCCGTGCTGTGACCTGTTCATATCAACCATCTGTACCAAGTGCTTCAACTTATTTTCCCTAATCCTTCAAGAGGGACAGACATTATCTAGTCCATCAGTAGCAAAGACTTCCTCTACTCATTTCCCATTTTCCTTGTCATAATGAAGTTTACTCAGGAAGTGAAACTGCATGGCCAAAGTCATTCTCATAGGTCCCTTCGAGCCACTCCAAGTCATGTTTCACATTCTATAACCTCATCTCTTGAGGAGACTTCTAGAACCTCAGCTAGACCTTTTCATACTCTTACCTGGCAAAAATCAGCTAGACATTCAAGCCCTCAAGTTAACTGTATGGTTTCTGTTATTCCACTAAATGGCAAAAATTGTTTTTTACCCTTCAAGGGTGGTTCAGATCTTAACAACAGTGAATAAGCCATCCACCATAAATATCTATAAGAGCAAGTATCTGACGTTCTCTAAGTGGGCCACAAATCAAGGACTAGTCCATTTTATAGCCCTTACCATCTCCAATTTTGGCAGAAATTTTTGATAAAGGCTGCAGTTTTCCCACAATATAGGTTTATGTCTTTGCTATCTCCAGTTTTCACCAAAAGTTCAGTCATACCATCCAGACAAGGTAGAAGTCTAACAATCATATTTCCTCCAGTTGGTATCCCAAAAGCAGACCACTGCAAGAGAATACCTCAGGGTTCTGGGTTGCATGGCATCCACTATCCTCATGATCTGTCATGCCAGACTCAACATGATAAAATTACAGTGATATCCATTATCCAAGTGGGTTCTGCATTCCCATCCTGTAGAAAAGACAATCCTGTTTCTCTCCTGCATTATCAGGGAGCTTTATTGGTAGGCATAGCAGAGATTTCTCAAGCCTGAGCTTCCTTTACTTGAAATAAAACCCAACCAGATCATCACAATGATGATTCAGACTTAGCATGAGAATCATTTACTGAAAATATGAAAGTACCAGAGGAGTAATTTTTCTTCTTCAAAAGAAAAAAAAAACACGAATATCAAGGAAATGCTTACCTCAATACAGAGACTAAGAGCCTTTAGCCAGGTATGTACAGAGGGCACTGTGCACATAGCAACAGACAACACCACAGTAATCTATCACATCAACAAGCATGGAGGCATGAGGTCCTACAAAGAAGGCCTGGGAGCAGTCCTTGTAGCACAAGATTCACACCCATGCAGTGTGCATATCCTCAAGACAGAAAACTGTAATATATCAACTAAGCAGATGAAAGGCAGACCCCACATGCATGGGTGTTACAAAGGTAGGTCTTCTGTCAGCTAGTGTAGAGGCAGGGTATCTCTCATAGATCTGTTTGTGTCTCAATACAAGAAAAGGTGGAACCAGTTCTGCTCAAAAAGCCATGGTAAATAAACTTGGGCTAGGCTTGGCTTATACATCAGTCACATTGTTCTTGTCAGCCATTTCAATCTGCCTTCTATAGTTATATCCAACAATAATTTCCTTGAGACCAGAAAAATAGTTATTTAGGAGATCCTACACCTGAAGCCACTTACAAAATACTCCTTGGACCAAAATCCTGTATTAGAGAAGCTTGCCAAGGCTTCAAATGAACCAGCTGCATTTTAATCCATAAAGTTCTTAATTCCTAACATGGAAAATCAATATACTGGAGGCCATCGCATCTGCAAGAAATATATCTGAACAGAATGCCTTGATGTAGCTTTTCTTAGTCTTACAGAAGGATGAGGTATGGCTAAAAACTAACCCTTCTTTCATGGCTGAAGTAGTGACAGTCAGTCAGACTATACATCTACCAGTCTTTTTCCCAAATTGTTATATAAAGGGCAAAAGAATCGTACAAAACCAGGATGTACACTCAACTCAAATACTATAGCCACCAAACCAAGGGGTTTAAAAAATGAAACCAACTCTTCATCCCATTTGCTGAAAGAGGCATGAACCAGTGACCAACCAAACAATTTCTAAATGGCTTTCTTGCTCCATTTTGTTTTACCAGTTATCTGAAGGAAAATCCCTGGTAGGCCTTCTGACATTCCTCCTCTGGGCCAGTAATCAAGGAGTCCCAATCCTCACCAGGGAGGCTGGTGAGGGACATTTGCTTGGAACAAAGATGGATATGCACAGTATTTCCAGATGCAGCTCTCTGCACCAAGCACAATTTCCCATAAGAGCACGCAAGGAACACAGTCTGGGGGCTGAGTTTCCCTGTCTCTCTAGGCCCACAATAAGACACCCCACTGGCACAGCTGTAGAGTTGAGTCCTCAGCCGAGTGTTCCAAGCCAAGTCATCCACCACCCTCTGAGATTTTATTTACATGCATACACACACACCTGCGAAAAGGCTGGCCAGATTATAAGGCAGGTACTGCCACCAGAACACTCCAAAGCCAGCTACTCTAAGGCTCTTACAAGGGCTCCCAATTATACAGAGTAAAATTAATACTAATAAAAATGGTAGTGTTTGACCAATGCAGCAAGGCTTTCATGAGCTACCAGAGTGTCACCAAATAAATATAAGTGCTGTCAAAGATTAAAATATTTTCTAAAAGACCAGCCACAGTGAAAAGTTAAGTATATTTAATAATAATAAAAGAACATGTAAATATCTATTTACAGTAAACACCAGAGTTTCAATCACAGGAAATAGTAAAAATAACACAGATGGATAGATACACAGATACAGAAAAACAGTACTTAACTAATCTTACTGTAGTTTCCTGTCTGATCTAAAGAATTATTATTCCCTGGTTACTTACTAAAGCAAGGCAAGATGAAGTGGATGAGAGGTTTTCCTTCTTTTTCAGGTTTCAGAAACATACTTCCCTGAGACTTCTGCCTCATCTAGTTTTAAAACATAATTTCAGTTCTGGATTACATAATGACATCACATACCTCTGGTTATCTGACTCTGGTTCCCATACTACCCCATTTGCTAGAAACTGAACCTGTGTTTATCACATATATGTTACCATACACACATATAGAGCTTTGCTGAGATGTGTTATACCATCTGAAAGCTATAAAACCATTTCAAAACTTCCACCCTTCCAGAGTAACAATTAGTTCACCCCTAAGGACAATACAGTAGGATTCCTAGTCTTGGCTTTCCCAGACATTTCATCTCTGGCTGCAATCAGAATTGTAAGATAAAATCTTTATGCCTAAACCAGGTAATTTAATTTCAGACTATTTTTTGAAGTTAGCTGGACTGAGATCAATGTCTTATCATCCAGTGTCCTCTGTTACAATAAATTAATTTCAACAGTTACAATACAGTCTGGCATACAGGTGTATTTCTTTTCTGTGCAGCAGGACATACTGTTGGTACATTCTTAACACAAGCAGCTTTACAAATACATTTTCAACACAATCATCTGTACAAATTGGTTTGATATACAAATGACATATAATTATTTACAAAACCCCAGCTAGCTTTGCTGGCATATGTTATATATCCACTGTCCTACGTCTCCTGGCATAGCTGGCAATATATCATATCATCACAGACCCAGTCATGGCTCCCAGTATCAGGGACACTGCAACCATGTTAAAAGCTGCCACCTGGATATTAGTTCATACCATCTCCAAACACTATAATCTGTATGTCTGTTCCAGGGCTAGGGTGTGGTTTGCTTGGGCGGTGTTACAGAGCATGCTGAGCCCTAGACCCTCTTCTCAGTCCACCACTCATATTTTTGAGAGCTCTTGGAATTGTCTCAGTAGTAAAAATTGCTGTAACAGTGATCCACATGAAAACATAGCACAGTTGTATAGGTAATATTGTAGTAGATCTTTGACTGATTATTGTTGCAGTATTGTCACCCTCTCCCCTTTCCTTCTGCTCATCCAGTTTACCATTGCACCCGGTTGGTTGAGTAGCTATACCCTATATATCCAATTTGTCCCCACCCCAACTTTATAAGAGTTTCTAAGACCTTTGGTCTTCTCAGCTCTTGGCAGTATTTGCAAGGAACTTCTGCACTTCACCTCTCCTACTGTCTCATAACCAGGTTCAACCACTGAGCAAATTGCCTCCCCCAGGCTAAAGAATCCAATCATACTTTGGCCAAATATATCACCTCTAGGGCCCCTGCCATGGCTTCTGGGCAAAAAAAAGCTCCAAATTGGTATAGACAGATGCTCCTCTTATATTTTTATGTTCAAACATACCATTGTCTGGATATATGCAATGCAAAGAAGGAAGGATCCTGAGCTCTAAAAATTGGGCTGGACAGCTGGAGGCACCTATAAACTAAGCCATGGTAGTAAGGACTACTGCAACAGTGATTTGTTTAAACATGTGCTATTATGGCAACTTACCTACACAGTTGGACTTTCACCATTACTCTCCCTCATATACACATCAGTAATCATTTGGACAGGGGTTGGGAAGATCATTTCCAGGAAATTCAACTGCAATGCCTATGGCTCCTCTCTCCACATACAAATGTAAGCAGTGGTACATAATCTTAAAAAGAGCTCAACGTAGTGTATCTAGAAATTAAAATCAAGTTTCACCTGGGGGGAATAGTGGTCAGGACAGAACTCACAACACCAGTGCATGAATAAACTTGCAGAATGACTCCCATTATCCTGTGCAGGGACCTATATAGCTTTGGGAGTTTGTCTGAAGAACATGATTGATGCTTTAGGCTGTCTTTGTGCCAGAAACCAGAATAAACAGGTAGACAGCAGAACAACAGAGCTCAACTGTGACTGAGAGATGGGCAGGAGTACATTAACCCTTTCTAGCCACTGCTGGTAATAAGCCACATACACTTTTGCCTCCACAGATAACAACAAAACAAGGATATTCTTCACCTGAAAGCAAAATACTCTAGTACAAGTTTGGGAAAGGATCTAGCCATGCCTTTCATTCACTTTCTGGCATGAGAAGACCATACAGAATGCTAGAGAAGACAAAAGAAACTTTATCCTCATAACCATGGTTTTCCCTCTAGAAACAGCTGCTAGCAGACTACCTCTCACTGGGAGTGCACCTTTCACTGCTAACACATTCCCACTCTCTAAGCACTTTCTGGTTAAGTGACCTGCTCAAGGTCATACAATAGACAAATAAAGTCTGAGGGGATCAAACTCTGTACCCCAGAATGGAGCTCATTAATGGCTCATAGCCTTAATGTTATATGCCAACTGACAGACCATTAACAATTCCAGGTGTTGTTGCACTGCTGTATTTCCTAGCAGCACCCCCTTTCTTTAGCCTTGTCTGCTAGGGCACTTAACCTACATTCTGACCCTGCACCCTTCCCTGTTCCCTTCGTGTGCTTCTGTTCTTCCTTCTCCTCTCCAACATATCATTTAATGTAATTATTTGTATAGATTGCTACTCTACCTGCATACCTTCTTCCCTGACATCCTCGTACAGCTCATAATGAGGCACTTCTATAGCCACCACACTGTTGGGTCATTGACCCATATTTGCATGATACTAACAATGAAAACCCTCCTCTCTTTCATGTACTGGTAAAGAATATGGCACATCTGCAGAAGACCATGCCATCATATGGAGGAAAACCACTAATCAGTAGCTGGAGAATTATCTTAAGGCATTGTTTTTGGAGATTTTGTTTCTACTGTTAAACGTTCTGTTTGTACCAAGTGGGTTTCCAGGGGAGAGAGGTCAGTAATTTGTTATTCATCTACTAAATATCTGCTGAGAAAGTGGTCTGATCCCTCTCTTCTACTTTTACACACCCTACCTACTTCTCTTTTTCAGTTTTCACAATTATGTCTAGTTTTCTACCTAATTTCCACCTACATATATGCTCCTTACTTCTTCCTTCTATACCTATATCTTCACTCTGCCTATTAGTCGTCCCTCTTCTCTGTTTCTTGTTTCTTTTGTAATTTGACTTGAGAAGTTCACTTGTGAAGACTATGTAACTATATATATATACATATAGATAGTACCTTTGATTGCCCTGTAAAAGCATTTTGTACTATTATTTCTTTTGTTAGTGCATCTCTTATTTCATTATATACTACACATTTTTCAAATTGTATAGAATTTGTTGGTGTGTTTGTCTAATTACTTTATCACTTGTTTAACCTTGTTGGAGCTTTTCTGCCCAGGACTCCATTGAAAATGGGCTCCTTCGGCCCAATGGACTATCCTGGTAAACTGTAAAATAAATAAAAAATATGTAAATAATGGAGAAGTTAAAGAAATAGAAGCTTAGGTTATGGAGTACCTGTGAAGTGAAGAACTCAGTATAGAAAATCTAACTCAGAAAGCACCAGAGCAGGATGGAACAATGGACATCCAGATTAAGGAGAAACCAGTGGAACTGGAAGCAATAGGTCAGTTGCCATATGAAGATATTTTGGAGCCTTCCACAGGAAACCAGTATAAACATCCACTTGAAGCTGGAGAGCAAGGGAAGGAACAGGAAACTGTGGCAACTCTGACACAGTCAATGTTGAAGAGTGATAGGCTAGTGAGCTCCCATATGACAAAGCAACAGATGACACAGGATGAACTGAAGAGAATGTGCCAGAGGAAGATGCTATAGGACTTTCTATAGAATGCCCAAAGAAAATGGAAAATAAAAATATGTCCTAAGTTTGGAAGAAAATGAGCTAAGAGAAGAGTTGATTGATTTAATAGAGATAGATAGACATATTAAGATCAATGAAAGAAATACACTACAGAAAGTCAATAAGACCCAAAAAGTCAGAAGTTTGATAAAACAAATGAACACAGTAATCAGGACTGTCCATAGAGATCCATGCGATATATAACAGAGGTAAACAGGATATATTACTGTGTAGCTAAATTAATAACTGATAAAGTTCTACCACAAGAGCACAGGGTAGTGAGGGAGAGAGGGGAGAACTCAAATGCCATTATGGAAGTATCGAATAGAGAAAAACTAGAAAAGCAATTTAGATAAGAAGTGTCATTGTTAGAAGGGTATAGAAAATGGAACAGATCAACAAAAATACTTATAAAGATACTCATAAAGACAGATGTGATAAAAGCAATGCACAGTATTAGAAAAGCTCAGGATCTGTCATGCACTATCACAAATAACAAAATAAAAATCTCACCACAGGTGGAAAAACTTAGAAGATATGCAGATAAATATAAAGGAAAAGTACAAATAAGCAATTTATTGATAACCCAAAAAATGTTTTACAGAGAACTGGGAAACAAGGCAAAAGGAATTGAAAGACCACCCAAAAAAGAAGAAGTAGATACATTTTGGAGAAATATCTATGAAGATCCTGTGGAACATAAAGATGCTAAAAGGATAGAAGAAATAAAGGAAAGAATAAGAAGTTTAAAGGTACAGGATATGAAATGGGATGAGGTAACAGCTAGAGGGATTGAAACAAAGTTAAGAAAAGCCTCTAATTGGCCCAGATGCAGTACCTAACTTCTGGCTAAAAGTATTAACATATTTGCACAAAGATTTAGCCATAAGTAAGAACTATTATATACGCACCTCAAACAGACATCAACCTGGCTAACAATAGGAAAACAATGCTCCTACTTAAGAGTGAACCTGCAAGCTACCCTAAAAATTGTAGACCAATAATATGCCTTCAACAACATATAAAACTATATACTGGAACTAATGCCAACAGAATTTGTAGTCATTCGGAAGTAAACTCAATTATGGCAATAGAACAAAAGGGCAATAATAGAAAGTCATATGGAAAAAAGGATCATTTGTTTATAAATAAACTCACAGAGCAGAACTGTAAAAGGTAGAAGAATCTAAGGATGGCATGGACTGACTACAACAAAGGCATTTGACAGCATCCTACATTCATGAATAAAAAGAGCGCTTAAAATGCATAAGATACACATCACAGTGACCATGAAACAGTGACAGACTACTTTGCAATTAAGCCATGATAAAAGACAAATTATTATTCCAGGGATAAAAATCCGAAGGGGGATATTCCAGGGTGACTCTCTGTCACTGTTGCTATTCTGTCTGTGTCCTTAACTCATTAAGCTACCTACTTAACAATTTAGGCCAGGGCTATAATTTGGCTCCTAGAAAACAACAAAGTGTAAAGACTTCTCATCTTCTATTTGTCGATGATTTAAACCTGTATAGCTCATCAGATGAGGAACTGAAAGCACAGCTGCAAGTAGTCAAAACTTTTTCAGATGATATAAGAATGTCATTTGGTCTTGTTAAATGTGCAAAAGCAACATTTAAAGCAGGAAAACTGCAGCATCAAGAAAACATCAGTTTGGGACAAGAATGTGATAGAAAAGAACTTGAGCAAAAGGGAGTGCATCAATATTTGGGAAGTGATGAAAGATCAACAATAAAACATGAACAAATGTGAATAAAACTTAGTAGGTAATACTTTAGAAGACTTAAATTTATCCTGAAAACAGCACTGACATCTAGGAACAAAATTCAAGCTATAAACCAATTTGTTGTTCCTGTCCTAACTTACAGTTTTGGAGTGATTGACTGGCTCCAAAATGTGTTGGCTATATTAGACAGGAAAACAAGAAGGATGCTTCATATACCTTTCAACCTCTTAGAGCAAGAAATCTGGACAAAGCCATAAAAAAGTGGGACAGAGACCTAAAAATAGGGACGACTTTTAAATATGCTCTTACAAACTTAGAAAGTTGATAGAATAACAGGTTTCATATTAGCATGAACTTTCTGAAGGGTATGAAGTCTGAAACTCAAATGTCTGTCATTATTTTATAACTTCAATCTTTAATGATTTGCCACTAATTTGCCAAAAAACAAAATTTTATGAAAATATGACCAAAAATATAAGGCCAAAATCTGGACATTCTGTGAAAATCTGTACAGTTGAGAGATATGACATTGCTTCATGTTCATCAAATGATTTATAAAAATCAGTGCATACCAAGATTATACATTCCCTGTTCCAAGGGAGGTATAGGCCTTCTTAAAACTGATTACATGTATAGAGCTGCAATTGTGGGACTGCACACATAATATGATGACCTCAAAAGACTCAAATGTAGTGAAAGTTTTAAAACATGTAGAGAATAAATCTAAGATGACTTCCCTGCTTAGTCTAGCAGAAGCATATATTGGTGTCAAGTGAGAATGGAAATCAAACCAGAAGTAAATAAAAATTAGTTAGCAAATGAATGTGCCAAAAAACAAAAGAAATAATACAAGGTGAAGGATTAGATGAGAAGGCAAGAAATGTGGAAAATGCATAAATGTAGTTGTAAGTGCAGAAAACTCCTGGAAGAACCCCATGTTGATCAGGATCGAACTCAGGAATGGTTAAGGAGAGGCAAATTCAAACCTAAAGATGAAAGGTTAACATTAGCAGTCTAAGATAGTGGGCTATGTACACATTGGTTTACAAAGTCCATTGAACACGTGGGAAAACAGACAAATGTAGGTTTTGTAAAACAGAATTGGAAACAGTTGCACACCTCATTGCTGGTTGTGACATACTAATGGCTGAAGGACTGTACACTGAAAGGCATAATAATGTGGCAAGACTGTTGCACTGGAGATTGTGCAAACATTATAATGCTGAAGTGGCTGAAAAACAGTGGAAACATAAGCCACAAAGCATCATAGAAAATGATGGTCTACATCACATGGGATCACCCATTACTAACAGTTCAAAAGATAGATGTGAGAAAACCAGATATAGTGGTCCATGAAAAGAAGACAAAAGTAGCATTGATCACTGAAATCACTACACCCAGTGACTACAGTGTCTTGCATACAGAGAGACATAAAGACATAAAATATCAGGATTTGCAGGCAGAAATGAGAGCAATGTGGAAGAAAGATACCCAGACAGTTCCAGTAGTAGTGGGAGCAACAGGTCTTATAAAAAAGAATTTATAGTCATATTTAGATATGCTACCAAAACATGTAACTCAGTACGAATTGTAGAAGGAGTCATTACTGGGCACATCGTGTGTGCTGCGAAGAACACTTCTGGCTGACATCAAAGACTGAAACAATACTAATTGCATGAACTTTAATTATACGTTGACTTAGGAATGGGGTCCATTCCATCATGGCATTAGAAACCCAAAATATTTGGCAAAATTTATTAAAAAAAAAGTAAAGGCTAGAACAAGGAAACAGTACGTGTCAAGTCTCCTGCTGTGAGCTATCAATCACAGCAGGTAATAGGTCAAATTACCCTTAGGACTTTGACAGCTAGGGAAGTTAGGTGTGAATGGGAATCGGAGATGAGCCAAAGTAGTAGAATTCAGGCTTCACAAAAGATTGCAATTTAGCCATTCTAAAACGAAGCAGCAGTAAAAAGCACTTTGAAGGTCTGTTCTGTGGCATGTGCATTTTTGTGTTTTAAGTATTTATTGAATGGCATGAAATGTTACTTAAAACTAACTGACTGAAAGACTGCAGTGTATGCATGTAAAATCAATGCAGTGGCAGGAGCTTTGGGAACAAAAGAGGCCTGCATGATGCAATATTTTACAGACAAGCACTGCATTGCAGGATACCTAGAGGCAGACTAAATAATCAGGATCATTTCAAGATGCTAGATCCTATGTGGTCAGACTCAGAAATTACATATAAAAATAATTTAAAAACCTGTAAATAGTCCCAAAGTATAGTTAAAATGTAGGGAACACCAAACCATGATGAAACAGACATATTATTTGAGTATGTGGGTGCAATTCTGCTTTAGTTTTTTTTTTTTTTTTTTTTTTGCTCCTAAACTGTGAGATGAGAAGCAATGAGGGGTGTCAGTCTGGGAGATGTCACCATGCACCAAAATAGTTAGCCACACTTCTGGCTAATATGGCTGTAGCCAGACAGCCTGTAGGTGAGTGAATGACTTACTGGAACAAGGAACAAGGAAGGGGTTTAATGGTATGAGAAGGACAAAAAATACATTAAAAAGTCTAAGCATCATTTATCATTCACTCTAACAAATCACTAGAAAAGCTGCAATAAGAATCCAAGTTGACTATGCAATTCATTCATTTAGATGAAAATGTAGCATAAAGTTTAGCCTCTTATTTTTACATTAAAAGATTAAAACTTGATGGTGAAAAATTAGAGGAGAATGTATACTACTCTGAAAAATCAAACAGAATTAACTGATAGTTTAACATCATCCTAATTCTCTGAAGACTAAAAAGCATTAACTGGCTAACTTATGTTGCAAAGTTAGCCTTCAGAGAGTAATCATATGAGTTGAACACCTCATAATACAAGTATGAGCTGTGAAGAGGGTAGAACAAATTTCTCATTCTAGTAACCTGGAATAAACGTCAGCATGCAGACCCTACATAACATTACTTTTGCAGACCTGATAGATGCAGCAGTGTTCTCTTTTGAAAATATGTTGCTTTTTTATCCCCCTCTTTTTGTCTCCGAAAGATTTTATTTCCACTAGAAATGTACACAAAACTCGAAGCAGACAACACCTAAGGTGGGCTTGTAGGTGTTTTATAAGACACATACCGAGATCCTCAGAGACATCCCAATCAAAGCCTTAATAAGCATACTTGACATCAGGACACTAAGCTATGTAACAAAATGCAAACACATAATCCAAAGTGCACACAAAACCTTGCTCTTGAGGTGAACTTCTTAGCATCCATGTCTCAAACACATAAGTAATTTATGATCGGAGACCCGATAATAATCCCCTATATTATCACTTCTCTTTACACAACTGTGTTACTCATTTTTGGCCATGGGAGCTGCAGAATGGAAAGCCAGCTATTTTTTTACACCATTGTTATAGTTATATAGAGGACCCAAAGTATAGGGCCACACATAAGAAAAGCAACTCTGTTATGGAAGTGTTGCTGCATTTATTTATAAAAGGAAAGAATATGCTATGCTACCCCACTACAAGCATTAATAAAGAAGTTTATCTTTTTGACCATCAAATTATTCTTTACATCAACTGTGCAGGGCAATACTAATCAAATTTTGTATAGTATTATGACTGGGCTGAATACGATCTTCAATTATTTTGTAATGAACAGAGTGCACTCCTATTGCTGATTGATAGTTTTTTTGCCATAGTTTACCTTCCAGGGTTCATATTCCTTGACTTTTTAATAATCTGGCACTAAGCTGATTCAATTGTAAAGACATTGTGTAAATACAGTAAATATTTTTAGCTAAATATAACTTAACAGCTTCTGTACTCATATTTATGCTAACTTGCCTATACTCATATTTATGTTTTATTTATACTCCTTTTTTATTCATATTCTTCTTTTTTGCTCTCTTTTATTTATTTCTCCTTTGCAGACTTCAAGACCCTATTGCTTATATTCTATGATCTTGTTCTCTGAAGTTCCTGTGCCTTGACAGGCTCCCTGGTGTTACTGTCACTGGAATAGTCTCCTGACAGGTAAAGCACCTGTACATGGGGGCCTCCCTTATCTCTATGTCAGGCTCAGGGGGCTGCACCTGCTGCCACTGCAGAGTGTGACAGTTTAAGTGAGGCACCACCTTACTGCAGCCAGTGAAGAACTTTTTTTCCTTGGTCTAATCTTCTCCTCCAGGCTGATGCATCTCATGTGAAATTAGAAGTTATGTACCAACCATAACGTTCCATGTTAGTTGTCTTCTCTCGCCTTCTTTCTTGCTGGATGGGTTCGGAGCCGATCCTCGGCTCTGACTCGGCACTTGCTAAGCTCAAGAGCTAATTTTACCAGCTCGAGGCAACCCTATATCCCATGATGCAAGGCGGAGACTACCCAGATCTCGTTTGGTAGCTAAAGAAATAGTAATATTTTCTTCCAACTGAAGAGGAGGAAGAAAAATAACAATACTAAATAACATCATAACCCTCTAGAAAGGATCAACCTAATCTAGTGACACTAGAAGTTGAACAGCTAGAAAAAGGGAATAACCTCTTAATAGAAGATGCATAACCTTCCCGGTCTGACCAGGCTAGGGGGATGGAGGGCGGGACGCAAGAAAGAAGGCAAGAGAAGACAACTAACATGGAACGTTATGGTAGGTACATAACTTCTAAATGTTAAGTTGTCAATCTCGCCTTCATTCTTGCTGGATGGGACCGCATCCCTAGCACCTCTATCCTGGGTGGCTCAATGGAACAGACTCTTGAGAACGGTGGAACCAAAATTTGCTCTGTCTCTGGAGGCCAAGTCTAATTTGTAATGTGAAACAAAGGTATGAGGAGAGGCCCATGTGGCTGCTGCACAAATAGTGTCTATTGGAAGTCTAGCTTGAAAAGCTGTAGATGTAGCTAGAGCTCTGGTAGAATGGGCTTTTGTCAACTCTTTGCCTCTGAGCTGATAAATGTAAGTGATCACAGAAGACAGCCATCTAGATAAAGTTACCTTGGAAACTGGAAGGCCTTTCCTGTTCTCTGCATAGGATAGAAACAGTTGATCAGATTTCCTAAAAATTTTAGTTTTGTCCAGATAATATCTGAGCTGGCGGTGAACATCAAGACAATGTAATTTTTGTTCCGCTCTATCAGAATAATTCGGGAAAAACACTGGAAGATCAATGGATTGATTTAGGTTTGTCTGCAATGCCACTTTTGGTAAGAAAGACGGATTAGTCCTTAGAGATACCCTATCTTTGTGGAATATTAAATAGGGAGGACGAATGCAGAGAGCATGAAGCTCAGATATTCTCCTGACAGACGTAATGGCGACTAGAAAAAGTGTCTTCCAAGAAAGCAATTTCAAAGAACAGGCAGCTGCGGGTCCGAAAGGGGGAAGAATCAAGGATGTTAAAATTAAATTTAGATCCCACTGTGGTAGGGGGTCTCTAACCGGAGGTTTCAGTAAAAAGATACCTCGAAGGAATGCCTTGCAAAGTTTATGTGACATAATGTTGTGGTCCAAAAGGCCTATATGAAAATTTGAAATGGCTGCCAGTTGAACTTTCACTGTGGAGGAAGAGGATCCTGAATGAAAAGTCTCAGCTAGAAAGTCCAATACCGAATGAATTGGAGCAGTAAAGGGGTCTATGTTCCTAGCTTTTGCCCAGAAAGAAAAACGTCACCATTTACTAGCGTAAATCTTTCTGGTAGAAGATTTAAGGGAAGCTACTATGATATCCTGGACAGGATTAGAAATCATAGGAAGCCTGGCTAGGGATGGAAGTGGAGCAACCAAGCAGTGAGGTTGAGAGAAGATATGGATTGGTGCAGTTGACCCGACTGGTGGGTCAGAAGATCTGAAACCGGGTCCAGATGCCATGGCTGTGCCAAGAGATAATGATGTAGGAACGGAAACCATATCTGTCGAGGCCAATAAGGGGCAATGAGAATCAACTTGGCTCTCAAAGCGGTTGCTTTCTGAATTAGCTGAGGTATCAGCGGAAAAGGGGGAAAAGCATAAAGAAGTCCCCGGGGCCAATCTTGGGTTAGAGCGTCTCTGGGGGGATGGCCTGGAAGGGGGAAGAGAGAGAAGAAGTCTGGGCATTTGCTATTTTGAGGTGTAGTGAAAAGGTCGCAGCAAGGAAGGCCCCACTTTTGAAAAATCTTTCCGTCACTGATTGTTTGAGAGACCACTCGTGAGGCATGAGAATAGCTCTGCTCAATCTGTCCGCTATGATGTTGGATTTCCCAGGGATGTACGTTGCTATCAGAAACCGGTGAGAAGAGATTGCCCATTGCCAAAGTCTGAGAGCCTCTCGACACAGTGGATAGGACTTGGTTCCGCCCTGCTTATTTATATACCACACTACGGACATATTGTCCGTTTGGATTGCAATAGTTCCCAGGGGAAGAGAGTCGTTGAGGGCTTGCAACGTTAAAAGCACCGCTCTCATCTCCAGGACATTTATGTGCAGATGGTACTCGAAAGGTTGCCAAGTGCCATGGACCATTCTGCCCTGATAATGCCCCCCCCACCCGATCAGGGAGGCGTCCAATGTAACCGTGGCAACTGGAGCAAGAGGAACAAAAGGTCTGCCTTGATGGACTTGAAGGGACGATATCCACCAAGTCAGATGCCTTTTGCAAGTTGGAGTTACTATGATCTCGTGACGCATGGGAAGTTGTTGAAAAGACCATTGGGTGAATAGCATCCATTGTAGAAGATGCATGTAAAAATGGGCAAGGGGAAGAAGTGTTATGGCGGCCGCCATAAGACCCAATACCTTCAGAGCAAACCTGGCCTGAATTTTGTTGCTGTGAAGAATCACCTGGACGTGTCTTTGAATGTCCAAGATCCTTTGGTCTGTTAACTTTGCTGAAAGTTGAACGGTGTCCAATCCTGCACCTATAAAAGTAATAGATTGACAAGGCAGATTTTTCGAAATTTATAGAAATTCCTAGCCCTCTGCAAATGTGAATGGTGTAATCTCTGGCTTGGAGACGCTGATGCCTGGTGGTGGCAGTAAGGAGCCAGTCGTCTAGATATGGAAACACCTGGAATTCTTGACGTCTCAGGTGAGCCGTAACCACTGCCATACATTTGGTGAACAGTCTGGGGGCTGTAGTGAGTCCAAAGGGCAGGGCTCTGAATTGGAAGTGACTGGTCCCCAGCCGAAAGTGGAGAAATCTCCTGGAGCGTCTGTGAATTTTTATGTGATAGTACGCATCCTGAAGATCTATCGAGCACATCCAATTGTCCTTGCCCAGAAAGGGCAGAATGGACTGAAGCGTGACCATCTGGAATCTTGATTTCTTCACAAACTTGTTTAGTTTGCTCAGATCTAATATTGGCCTCCAGTCCCCTGTCTTTTTTGGAACTAAAAAGAACCTTGAGTAGATTCCGGATCCTATTTGGTCCGCTGGGACTGGCTGGATGGCTCTTTTTACTAGCAGTTTTGATATTTCTAGTACTGCTAGTTCCCTTAGACCGGGTGGAATGTCTGGAAGGGTTCCCTTTTGTTGAATTGGGGTTTGAATAAAGGGAATTTTGTAACCCTCGGATATAATCGACTGTACCCATTTGTCTTGAGAAAGGGAAAGCCAGGCTATTGGGTACAGCGATAATTTTCCCGACTGCCTCCGGCGGACAATCGGGCAACATCTCAGGGATGCTGGAAGGGTTTGTCAGAAAGAGGCTCTCTGCTACCCTGATTCTGCGGACCCCCTCTGCCCTTAGGGCAGCGTCTATTATTGTTACCCCCTCTGCCTCTGGGAGTAAACTGACTTCATGTGTCAGGCGTGACTCCTTGAGATTTGCGGAACCACATTTTCCCTCCCTTCTGCCCTTTGGGGTAAGGTCTTGAAGGGGTGGAGAAACGGACTCCTACGGCAGAAAGAGTCTTGCCATCTTGTTCGCATCTAGTCAAAGTGTCTTTCACTTGAGGTCCGAACAAGGTCGAACCATCAAAGGGGGAGTTTGTGAAGGACGCCTTGAAGGGGTCTGCAAAATTACAAAGCCGCATCCAGGACTGACGCCTTAAAGCCACTCCTGTGCCTGCGGCCCTACTCGCTCCATCGGCTGCATAAGAAATGAGCCACATGGAGGAGTTAACAATGGAGTTAAGGATTCCTAGCTGCGAGCTAATCCTATCCTGAGAACCAGCAGCTGACGGATCCTGTAAAACTTCTCCCAACTCTTTAAGAACATCTCTTTGAAGGCGGGGGAAGTGGCATAAGTAGTTCAGCGATCTCATGGCAAAAGTCGCTGAAGAAAAAATCTGCTTGCCGTACCTGTCCATAGTCCTAGAATCCTTGTTAGGAGGATGGACAGGTACTGAAGGATCAGCTAGTTCCTTCTTGGTGGCAGCAGCCACCACCATGGCATCAACTGGGACACCCTTTGTTAAATATTGTCTATCTGGTGGGGCCGTAATGAATTTTGAAGGCCTCCTAGGGATAGGTTCCACCGAATCCAGAGCCATCCACGCCTTCTGAGCCACTACCTCCATAAGAGGGTCAAAAGGCGGAGACACCCAGGAGGTGGAGGGTCGAGATCCAAATGCCACCAGGTATACTGACTCGTCCTCGGAAGGATTAAGGGAGGGCCAGTTCCCCCTCTGTTTAAGGAGTTCAAGGATGTCTGAAAATGAGACATCCTCAGAGGAGGACCTTGGGGGATCCCTCCGACTCATCCAGGTTAGTATCGGATGTAGTAGACTCAGGGGAGTCTAGATGTTTCCTCTTACATGTCCTCTTATGCGGGGGTTCACCTGACGGATCAGGAGAAGCCTCCAAAGAGGAAGATATTCCCAATGGGGAAACCTGAGGCGTTGGATCTCTGGGTCCAGGAGCAAGAGAGTGGGAAGAGACATCAGCAGGCACTGTAGTGGGCGGAGCTGATGGAACTGTCCTTTGACTAAGCCCAGGGGCTAGTACACTCCTCATCACCTCGAAGGCTCCCCCGTCAGATAGACCAGAAAGTTCCCGCTCTGAAGAGATAGGAACCCCAGGCCTCACCGAGAGGGAAGGCTCCGAGGCAGATGTCGGGGCCGAGCTCACCAACGCCGAAGCTCCGAGAGGGAGAGTGGGGTCGGACAAGGGTCCGATGCCACTCGCCCCCTCAGAGCCGACAAGAGAGACCAAATGCCCGGATCCCACCAATGAAGGCCTCAAGGAGGAAATCGGAGCAGAGGACGATGGAGCCGAAAAGGGGTGGTATCTTCTCCGAAGCTACAACGGTGATGGTTCCGAGGAGCTCCGGCTCCGAGCTCTGTAAGAGAGTCGAAGGAGGAATGTTTGGTGGTTGTGAAGTAGCTACCGTCTGTTGAGATGGACTATGGAGTATTTGGGCCAATGCCTGAGACTTTAATAGTCTACTCACCACTCTCTCTCGATGACCGAGAAGAACGGCTCCGATGGCTCCGCTCCGAGAGCAGGGGTGATCTCGGAGCCGAACGTATCGACTCTAAAGAAGGTGATCGAGATCTCTTTTTTGAGATCGATGGAGCCAACGGAGCCGAGGATACGTCGGCTCCAGCCGGAGCCGACACTGAATGTCTGGATTGGGCAGTATCAGCGTCGGATGGAGCCGATACTGAGACTGCTAAGGTGGAAGGATCAGCTCCGGCTGGAGCCGATCTCAACCCTGGTGAGGGTGAACCCGAAGCAGACGGCTTGGAACTCTCAGCCAAAGGCTTAACAGGTTTCGAGGGCTTCCCCGGCGCCGACTTAGTCGGGGAGCTCTCGGGCTTTAATAAGCCCCTTAATATCAACTTATTTCTTCGCTCCTGCAGGACTCTTGGGCTGAAGGCATAACAGATAGCACAAGAGTCCTGCAGGTGCAAAGGTCCTAGACAATAAACACAAGAAGTGTGACCGTCTGTCAGAGACATCTTCTGACAGCATGAGTCACACTTCTTGAAGCCTGAGACCTTAGTGTCCTTCGACATAACTGTGTCGAGGAAACACAAACACTAACACAGACACACACAAAAACACCCAATCCAACAATTTAAAATAAACAGGGATAACACACAGTCATACACAAACAACCCCTGACAGGAAAAAACTTAGGGAGGGGAAGGCCTAAGGCCTAAGCTAGGGAAAGGGGATAAATAACTCGAAAAAAGGAAACACTAACGGGAATAGGGTTAAAGTAAGCGTTAAGGTTAACAAAAAACAAATATATATTTATAAATTTAAAGGGGGTAGACGAAAGTCTCAAATCTATTCACTTACCTGGAGCTGGTAAAAGAAGGCACCTCGTTAGCGAAGCGGCAAACGAGATCTGGGTAGTCTCCGCCTTGCATCATGGGATATAGGGTTGCCTCGAGCTGGTAAAATTAGCTCTCGAGCTTAGCAAGTGCCGAGTCGGAGCCGAGGATCGGCTCCGAACCCATCCAGCAAGAATGAAGGCGAGTTTGACAACTTAACATCTGCTGTTAGGTCATGAGGGTGTTTCCTGAAAGTGTGATACCTGCTTAAAGCAACACACCTTCTCACCCCCCTACCCACTCTATCACTGTGATTGATCTCTATGAGCACAGGCCTCCATCAGAGCTCTGCGAGTGGGTCCACCCCATATGTCCCTCCCAATCAAGATAAATAACACCCATCTTCACCACTGTGTCATCAAGTCAAGCTTTCAGAGATGCTAATCAAACTTTGATCACCTTGAATATAGACAGGACTTTATCCCATTACTCTGCTTTCACTGATTTTTTTTCATTCACATATATTAGTTCTTATATATATATATATATATATATACATATATATATATATATATATATATATATATATATATATATATATATATATATGTGTGTGTGTGTGTGTGTGTGTGTGTGTTTCATTTGTACTCTTTTTTAGTTTGTTATTGTTGTATATATTATTTTCTACCCTGAATGCTTTAGCTGTCTGTTTAGGTTCATTTGGAACAGTGACCTACCCCTGTAAACAAATACAAATAAATAGATAAATAGTTCCATCTATTGCTAGTCTCATATATCCCTTAGAAGCAGTATGACTATGTCTCATTAGCTCGCCAGTTAGTGAACTTGCCTTTGGTGATAGAAAATCAGAATGCTGTGGGTTCTATTCCCACATCAGATACTTATATTAATTTTTCCAGTAATGGCATTGCAGTGCAACATATGGGGATTGCTGCACTCTTGAGTGTGCCATCCTTCAGATGCATCATTAAGCTGAGGCCCATCTCTCTGAGTGGATGTTAACTCAAGTAGATATAAGTTACCATGACACTTATCTAAAAGAGTAGTATCCTTTATTTAGCACAACATAAAAACATTATTTACATATTTACAAAATGTACATATTTATAGGCACTTGTATACACATTTCTAGGGTTTTGTTACTATTCATCATTTTTCTTATAACATTCTCATATATATTCTTACATAATTGGCCCCTACTCTTTCTTCCACTACCATAATCTAATTTTTTACAATATAGCTGCCAAAATTCATTTTCCATTAAAAACAGTTAAAAGTTAAAAATTAATTATAACATTCTCATAGATATTCTTACATAATTGGCCCCTACTCTTTCTTCCACTACCATAATCTAATTTTTTACAATATAGCTGCCAAAATTCATTTTCCATTAAAAACCCACAATTACCTCCATACCATCATGCACCCACTTCAAAACTTTACTAAAAGCGCACCTAAAAACATGCTGGCTATGCCCTTGCAACTCCCACTCTAATATCACCCACCCCATCCAACCACTACCTTTCTTTCCACTCCACTAACTACCTTGATTATAGCAAGCTCAGATGCTCATAAGCCTAGTACTTATTATACAGTAGGAACTTCTTACTGTAACATTTGTTAATGTCTGTTATGTACTTCACAGATAAAGATTCTAGTTGTCTACTGATGTACTATCTTCTTCATCTGTAAATATACTGTAAGTAATTGCTATGTTAAATTGTTAATCGCTATGTAATCCAATGTAACTGCTGTCTGTTTATTTTAACTGTGGAGCTTTTCTCCCCGGGCCTCCGCTGAAAATGGACCTACGTCCAGTTGGACACTCCCGGTCAACAAATGTAAATAAAATAAATAAATAAAATAAACAGTTTCATTCAGTCTTTTATTCCGAGTAATCCATATTGCATAAAATAAATTCTTATCTGCACTTCTCACATATTCTTTCTTCTTGTTCTTATAATATCTATACCTAATTATATTCATATTTATTTTATGTCATTAATATTTCAAAAAATGTTCTTCACACAGCTTTTTCAGAGATTTACCCCTCTTTTACATTTAAAACAAAAACAGGCTCTGTTGTCTCTTGCACCCACAAAATAAACCCACTCTTTCAACTTTCTTTTTATGTGGCATATTACATTTTACTGGTAACCTATTTATTACCAGTCTCCGTAGGAAATCCTGACACTCTTCTATCTTGGTACATCACTTTTTCCTACTTTTAATGGCTTTAATCACTTCTAGTAAATTTTCTTTATGGATTTACAATATAATAATATTGTTTCATCATATTGTTGTAACATATTTTTCTATCTTTTTCTATGTGAAGGTCATTCCTATTTCCTTTAAATATCATTTCAAACAAACCAACACTTCCCTCATACATACTTTGCTCTTAGCAACTACAGCTATATCATTTGCGTATGTCAAAACTAATGGAATCACCACCTTCTTTTGCATCACATATCTAGCATCTTTCATTTTATAAGATACTTCACTCATTATCATATTCATTACTAAGACAAATGATATCCCACTCATGGGACACCCTTGTCTTATACCACACTTCATGCATGTTTCTTTACTCAGCCACCCATTCACTAACACAATCTAAATCTAATATCAATAGCAATAGCTAATATCAATAGCAGTCTAAACTAAGTTCTAACTAAATTATACCCCTCCATCCATATTTAACAACAAACATGTTCCTCAAAACTCAATCCAACCTTATACAAATACTCATGCTAACAACCCTCTCCTATCTAAACTACCTAACCCAACCTACAAATTTAAAACACAACACTCAGTTCCATACCACTACATCTATTATACCCACAAAAATCTCTCACTGCATCAGCCAATGCTACCTCGGACAATACCTCTCCCAAACTTATATCTCTATCCTTCTCTCTGGAGACATTCACCCTAATCCCGGCCCCTCTTCCTGTCCACATCCAACCTCTCTACCTCATTCCTCTCAGCCAAATGTTAAATCCCTTCACCTCGCTGCACTTAATGCTCAAAGCCTTTGCAATAAAATCCCAAGCCTACAAACCTGGCTCCTATATAATCAAGTAATTGCGTGATGCATGTATGGCTGCTGCACAGCTCAGAGAATTGTTATGTCATTTTTATTATTTAAATAACATTGTGGATTTCCACCTTTACTGCTAGCTTTACTAATGTTTGTATTTCCTATATAATCAAGCAGATATTCTCTCAATCTCAGAAACCTGGCTTAAGCCCCACATAAAAGATCCTGAGCTGCTTCCACTCAACTACCGTATACTAAGAAATGACAGAACTCCTAGAAAAGGTGGCGGGGTTGCAATGTTATACTCTGCCTCCCTCCTAGTCACTCCCCACACCAAACCCCTCCCAAGCTTTTGTAAAGCAGAACTGATACCAGCCCTAGTACACCTAAACCAGCATAAACTCATATTTGTCCTCTTCCTCTATATCCCCCCTGGTGATAACATCTCAACCCTCGAAAACATTCTATCCTGTGTCTCCTCCAATATCACTCATGAAACCATAATCCTGGGTGATGTTAACATAAACTGGGACACAATCCTAGCTCCCACAAACTCACTTAACATTAACTTATATAATTTCACCCAGTTAACCAATCTCACCACCAGACCCACGAAAAACTTTACCAATGGATGTATCTTAGACTGGATCTTAGTATCCCATCCTCACAATTTCTCTAACAGTGGCATTCTTCCAAACCCACTAGCTGACCACTTCCCCACATTCGCTTATCGTCTCCCCTCTTCTGTCCAACTTACCCACTCCTATATTACCACTCGCTGCCTAAAAAACTTTGACCCAGACACTTTCACATATACACTAAAAACCACAAACTGGAACCCCCTAGAGACCCTTCCACTCGACAAGGCTCTTACCTGCTTTAACACCACCTTTCTTAACCTACTAAACTCATTTGCTCCACTAAAAACTAAGCAGATCAAGAGTAATCCAGTCCCATGGCTAACTAAAAACACTTTAGCTACCATGCGACTCCATGACAGAACCTGGGCACATTATCAAAAAAATAAAACCATCACCATCCTCACCGAATATAAAAGCCTACATAACAAAGTAAAAAAACTCATCGCTACTGTTCGCAAATCATACTTTACCACCCTCCAAACTAACCATAGTACCAATCCCAAACTTTTTTAGAAAGGAATCTCATCTCTCCTCAGCCCAGGCAAAACTGAAAAACCATGTCCTAACCTAAATGCATCTGACATGGACTTAGCAATCCAATTTAACTCCTATTTCATAAATACCGTCAATAAACTAACATCAACCTTCACTAACAACTCAGCAACTCATCCCAAGCCTACCTCTCCCTCCCTAAACACCCCAACTCCACAACCCCTGCCTTTTACTAGCAATCCCATTTCTATTTGCACCATCAAAAGAACTTTTCCTTAAAATAAAACCAGGCCTAAATGCCCCTGATGAAATCCCCTCCTACTTTTTAAAAGCAGCATCTGTAGCAATTGCCCTCCCAATTAGCATACTTATCAATCGTTCCATCTCGGAGAGTGAGGTCCCCCAACTCTGGAAGAAAGATTTCGTTATACCTCTCCATAAAGGCAGTAACAATAATGACATTCAAAACTTTCGACCAATCGTATTATGTCCCCTATTTCTAAATTACTTGAAAAGTGTGTACACAAACAACTTCTACTCTATCTTATCAATAAACAACTTCTAACCCCCACACAACATGTTTTTTGACCAGGCCATAGTACCTCCACAGCCCTCCTCTCCTTCCTTGAAACAATCAATAAAGCCCCTGACTCCGGTCACTTTGTATCCTCTCTTCTCCTAGACCTCTCCAAGGCATTCGATACTATTTCCCATACCCTACTCCTCACCAAACTCACTAAACTAAACCTTTCCCTTCCACCATCCAGTGGTTCTCAAGCTGCCTCATAAATAGACAACAAGCAGTAAAATGGAATAAGGCCTCCTAACCCTTCCTCAATACACCAACAGGCATCCCCCAAGGTTCCATTCTTGGCCCCCTATTATTCAACATATTCATCAACGATTTCCATCAAGCCATCCCTAAGTCCACCCTTATTCAATACGCGGATGACTCTACTATAATCTCCTCCTCCCCCTCCCTCACAAATCTCACACATCTCACTCAAGCCGCATTTTCTCCAACTGAGCAATGGATGCTTGAAAACCACCTGGTTCTAAATGCTTCCAAAACTAAACTCATGCTTTTCAAACCCACCAAAAACTCTCCTCTTGACAAACTGTCTTCATAATTACCAGCAAAAACAACACTCTCCTTGAAATTGTCTCCCACTCAAAATTATTAGGAATACTCATTGATCACCAGTTAAAATTTGATAAACATCTACTAATCAACATCAAAAAACCCATAAAAAACTAGGTATGCTTTACTGCCATAGCCGTTTCATCTCTCCCTCTACTAGAATCACACTAGCTAATATATACCTTATTCCATCCCTGTTATATGGGGCAACTATCTTTACCAATCTGCAGTCCTCCCTTAAAACAAAACTTGCAATCTGCTATAACAAAATATCCAAGTTTGCTGCCGGTCACTAATCCTCTTCCGACCACTGCAATTCCCTTCACCAACTTAGCTGGCTAGAGCTACCCAATTTCCTCACTTACACCCAACTTATCCAAGCCCATAAATTCATCCATAAATCATATCTCTGCCCCTCCCTAGCTTATACCTTTGAAATGTACATATCAAATCGACACTTAAGATCCAATTCCCAAAACCTAATTAAACTTCATAAACCCTTACGTCCGGCTGGGAACCACCTACTATCCTTCTCCCTAGCACGCCTCTGGAACTCTCTTCCTTCTTCCATCCACACTATCTCCTGCCTTTCCTCATTCAAAGCCTCATTACACTCACATCTTGCCTCTCAATGGATATGCTCCTGCTCCCATCTTACCTAAGTTTCACATAAACAAAAAAATTAAAAGGGAGCCATATTGAAAATACAGACAATATATTAAGTACACTGAGAACAATATAGTTGCACAAATGTAATAAAGGCAATTTGTAAGCCCTAACAGTAAATAATCTGGAATACAGTGACTATTACAACCGTAAAGTACAACAATATATCCATACAAATATAACTTCACTTCACCCATAACACCACTGTTTCTCTTGAGGAAATGCTATGCTCCTGCTTTTTCACATGTCCAAAATTGTAAAATGTCACTCTTATTTTCTGAGCTTGTACTTTTGTGTGTCAACCTTACTGTAGAAATTGTACTTTGTTTCTACTTCACCATTTCAGATAACGAATGTTTCTAAATCTATTGTCCCCCTACTACTTTATTTTAGGAAATTAATGGTTTTAAATTTAATGTCCTCCTACTACTTTATTTTATAAATTGTACTGTATACTCATTCTTATTTTAGTAATTGTATAACTGAATTCAAGTAGACTCATTCCTATTTTAGAAACTGTATAATTAATTTCAGTATTTCTCCGTATATTTCTGTACTTTACAAACACAAAAGTGTTTTGAATATTTCCTATGTAAAATTTCATTGTAATTTAACTTGTCTTGGAGCTTTTCTCCCCAGGACCCCTTGGCCAATGGTCTATCCTGGTAAAACAACTGCAAATAAATAAGTAAAATAAATAAATAAATAACACTGTCACCATTATTTTGATATGCTGACATACACAATATTCTAATTCTAAAAACTATTCTATGCGTCTCCATAACATTCCACAAAGCATCATGTCCTTCTGTATTACTTACCATAATTTTTATGTCCTCCCTTTTACTTATATCATCCACAAATTCTCTCACAACCAATAGCAATTCTTGATATCAATTCCCTTTTATACCATATACACTTTCTTCTATAATATCCCTCATATTTCCTTCCAGTCTCCTCTGTATTATTCTCATAAAAAATTATAATCTGTTATATGGTGTGATGAGTCTCCAATTTTATATTTAATTCTTCTCATCTTTCTTTCAAATGCATTTTAACCACTCACTATACAACTCTTCATAAACAAACCCCTTCTTCAATCATTCATTCAATAAATTTACAAAGTACTCTCTTTGCCAGTCCATTAATTGCTTGTATATCCCATACCTTATAGCATCTGGCCCTGATACTGAATCAGCATTAACTTTCCTAACTATTTTATCTAATACATAATATTATTTTATTTTTCAAATTAACTAATTCTGGATCATTTTTATATTCCATTCTCTCTTATTTTCCTTCTTTTTACTCTTATACATCTTTTCTACATGCTGTACCACAATACTCATAATTTGCTCCTGTGTTGGATTTTTCTGTCAACAACAGGAGATCCAGAAGACAGACCAGGCTCAAGAGCAAAAAAAGGAATTAGAAGCCCCAAACAGAATAAAGAAAATGTGGCAAACTAGCAAGGATACATAGTTTGGAACATTTCTTCAAGGAGTCTTACACAGCATGAGTTTTCACTTTTGGAAAAAGGCTTATCCTTCATTCCCTCACAGCTTTCTGACTATTCACCAGAAGTCAGTCCTTCAACTGGCTAAGGCAGACCCCCTCTAACTCACTTACTAAAAGAATCTCCTAACTGAAGAAGGCTACCTTGAAAACCAGTATTCACAAACTATTCACCAGAAGTCAGTCCTTCATCTGGCTAAGGTTAATATCTTAAAGTGCATGATAATTTTATATCCTGTAAGCTGATGACCTGGGTCTAAAGCTCTTAACCCTGAAAATTGTACTCTGCCCCATAACCTGTAGTTTACAAACCCCTTGCAAGTGTACCAATTACAGTCTAACCCTAGCCTCCAACCTAGTGTTACATTCAGTTTGAAAGTACAGCATAAATTCAGGTTTAAAAGCATAATATACGCTCAGTGTAAACTTGTCTTAAAGAACTTCCATAAAACTACCTACATATAAGGAAACACTTGCAGTCTGTAATTGCCCCGCTGCGCTCGTCTGTGGCTCGCTCCGCTCCCCTCCCTGCCCACAATTCCCACCCGCCCCCAGTAGCTCTACATTTATAGGTAACTAACCACACCCTTGCTGCAATACCCTATCAGCTTTCACCCCCAATCTCTCTCCACCCTGTTCCTCCTCCTATCAGCTCTCACTTACATACTCTCTCCTCCCACTCTCATCATCATCATCATCTTCTTTTGGCTATTCCCGTTAGGGGTCGCCACAATGGATCATCTGTTTCCATTTCTTCCTGCCCTTTGCATCTTGCTCTGTCACACCAACCACCTACATGTCCTCTCTCACCACATCCATAAACCTTATCTTAGGCCTTCCTCTTTTCCTGTTACCTGGTAGCTTCATCCTTAGCATCTTTTTCCCAATATACTCAGCATCCCTCCTCAGCACATGTCCAAACCAGCGTAATCTTGCATCTCTGACTTTTTCTCCAAACCTTCCAACCTGGGCTGACCATCTAATATACTTATTCCTAATCCTGTCCACCCTCATCACACCCAGTGCAAATCTTAACATCTTTAACTCTGCCACATCCAGCTCTAACTCCTGCCTTTTTGTCAATGCCACTGTCTCCAACCCATATAACATAGCTGGTATCACTACTCTTTTGTAGACCTTCCCTTTCACTCTTACTGGTACTCGTCTGTCACAAATCACTCCTAACACTCTTCTCCACCCAATCCATCTTGCCTGTACTCTCTTTTTCACCTCTCTTCCACACTCACCATTACTCTGAACTGTTGATCCCAAGTATTTAAACTCATCTACCTTTGCCACCTCTACTCCCTGCATCCTCACCATTCCTCTATCCTCCCTCTCATTCCCACACATATATTCTGTCTTAGTCCTGCTGACCTTCATTCCTCTTCCCTCTAGAGCGTTTCTCTATCTCTCCAGGGTCTCCTCCACCTGTTCCCTACTCTCAATACAGATTACAATGTCATCTGCAAACATCATAGTCCACGGGGACTCCTGTCTGATCTCCTCTGTCAAGCAGTCCATCACCATTGCAAATAAGAAAGGGCTCAGAGCTGATCCTTGATGTAATCCCACCTCCACCTTAAACGCATCCATCACTCCCACTGCAGACCTCACCGGTGTCACACTACCCTCGTACATATCCTGTGCCACTCTTACATACTTCTCTGACACTCCCGACTTCCTCATACAATACCACAACTCCTCTCTAGGCACCCTGTCATATGCTTTCTCTAAGTCTATAAAAACACAATGCATCTCCTTCTGACCTTTTCTGTACTTCTCCATCAACACTCTTAGAGCAAACATCGCAACTGTAGTGCTCTTTCCCGGCATGAAACTATACTGCTGATCACTAATCATCACGTCCCTTCTTAACCTAGCTTCCACTACATTTCTCATAACGTCATGCTGTGACTGATCAGTTTAATCCCTCTGTAGTTACTGAAGCTCTGCACATCACCCTTATTCTTAGAAATAGGTACCAAAACACATTTTCTCCATTCCTCAGGTATCCTCTCACTTTCCAAGATTTCATTAAACAATCAGGTCAGAAACTCCACTGCCATTTCACCTAAACACCTCCATGCTTCCACAGTATGTCATCTGGACCAACAGCCTTTCCATTCTTCATCCTCTTCATAGCTATCCTTACTTCCTCCTTGCTAATCCATTGCACTTCATGATTCACTATCCCCACATCATCCAACCTTCTCTCCCTCTCATTCTCTTCATTCATCAACTCCTCAAAGTACTCTTTCCATCTGCTCAACACACTCTCCTCGCTTGTGAGTATGTTTCCCTCATTATCCTTTATCACCTTTACCTGCTGCACATTTTTCCTAGCTCGGTCCCTCTGTCTAGCCAATTGGTACATGTCCTTTTCTCCCTCCTTAGTGTCCAACCTTTCATACAACTCTTCATATGCCTTATCCTTAGCCTTCGCCACCTCTCTCTTTGCCATGCACCTCATCTCCTTATACTCCTGTCTACTTTCTTCATCTCTCTGACAATCTCACTTCTTCTTTGCCAACCTCTTTCTCTGTATACTCTCCTGTACTTCCTCATTCCACCCATATGTCTCCTTGTCGTCCTTCCTCTGTCCAGATGTCATCCCAAGCACCTTTCTAGCAGTCTCCCTTTCTCGCTCTGCTGTAGTTATCCAGCTATTTGGTAACTCTTCACTGCCACCCAGTGCCTGTCTTAACTCTTCCCTGAACTCCACCTCACAATTACCCTTTTTCAATTTCCAACATTTGATCCTTGGTGCTGCCCTTACTCTCCTCCTGCTCTTCTTGCTCACCAACATCGTCCTACAAACGACCATCCTATGCTGCCTAACTACACTTTCCCCAGTCACTACTTTACAGCCTCCAATCTCCTTCAAACTGGCACTCCTACATAAGATATAATCCACCTGTGTGCACCTTCCTCCACTCTTGTATGTCACCCTATGCTCCTCCCTCTTGTTAAAATACGTATTCACCACAGCCATGTCCATCCTTTTCGCAAACTCCACTACCATCTGACCTTCTGCATTCCTTTGCTTAACCCCATACCTAACCATCACTTCCTCATCCCCTCTGTTCCCTTCACCAACATGCCCATTGAAATCTGTTCCAATCACCACTCTCTCACCCTTGGGTACAGTCATCACCACGTCATCCAACTCACTCCAAAGTTTTTCTTTCTCATCCATTGCACACCCAACTTGTGGAGCATATGCATTAACAACATTCATCATTACACCATCGATTTCCAGCTTCAAAAACATCACTCTATCCGACACTCTTTTCACCTCCAAAACACTCTTAGCATAATGTTTCTTCAGGATAACTCCTCCGCCATTTCTCCTCCCATCCACACCATGATAAAACAATTTGAACCCACCTCCGATGCACCTAGCCTTACTCCCCTTCCATCTGGTCTCTTGCACACATAATATACCAACCTTCCTTCTGTCCATCATATTGGCTAGCTCTCTCCCTATACCAGTCATGCTGCCAGTATTCAAAGTTCTGACCCTCACTACCACAGTCGTAGCCTTTCTCCTCTCTTCCAGCCTTTGGCCATGCCTTCTCCCTCTTCTCCTCCTTCGGCCAACAGTAGCCCAATTTCCACCAGCACCCTGTTGGCTAACAGTACTGATGGTGGTCATTGTTAACCCGGGCCTCGACCGATCCGGTATGTAAATATTTACTGCTGTCCGCATGAATGTTTTGGCAAAGTTTTACGCCGGATGCCCTTCCTGATGCAACCCTCCTCATTTATCCGGGCTTGGGACTGGCACAAAGAAATGCACTGGCTTGTGCATCCCCAGTGGCTGGGTTTCTCTCCTCCCACTCTAATTTACCTAAATTGGTCATCAGTTCCTGTACTACAGTGTCAGTCAAACAACTGATCTCAACTAACTTTCTTCTCCTCTCATAATGTTCCAATACTATTTACTACCCATTCTGCTAGGCTCATATGTACTCACCCTGTAAGAAAACCATATTCTTATTGGCTATCAGTACCCTAAAGACCTTACTATCACTCCAGAGGTAAAGCATCCCACCTTCAGCCATGCCCATAAAAATGAGAAGAACTCAGCCCCTTGCTCACTCTTTCAGCATACCAACCCAGGCACCCCAGCCCTAGCTCAAGACAATACTACAAACTCTTACATAAACCTCTGAGGCTTATTACTAAGTACAAACCCAGCCTTATACTCAGTGGTGACATTCACCCTAACCCCGGCCCATCCACCTCTGATAAATACACCCCCTCCAATTGTAACCTAAGCTATCAAACTAGAATCAGTAGACCAACAAACTCTCTCCTGGCCTGTCACCTCAATATTACGAGCATTAATAATAAGGTACATAAACTGCATGCTCTCCTGGCTGTCCACTCCCCTAAAATACTATGTCTATCAGAGACCTGTTTAAAACCTCACAAAACTGATAATGAGGTGTTACCTCCTGGGTATAATATACACAGGGTGGACCGTTTTTTCCAGGAAGGATGGTGGGGTAGCTATACTTTACAAATATGGGTTAAATGTGACCAGAATTGTTAACCAACCACCTCAGATCAACAACTCTGAGATTCTTGCCACAAGATTACAGCTTAACAAAAATGAATGCATTAACATCATCTGTATGTATATTCCCCAGGCAACAACATAGATACACTTGAGGTCACCCTCCACTGGCTATCATGTCACTACCCCAAGAAACTCTACTGCTTGGTGACTTTAACATAGATTGGAGCACCTATTCCTCACAGTCCCCCTCTACCCATATTAACCTGCATGCTTTCACACAAACCATAACTACCCCAACCAGGCTAGGTAAACGCATCCAAAAAGAAACCATACTCAACTGGGTTCTTGTAAATAGCAACCCTCAACTGTACACTGTGGGTACCCTTCCCAGTGACCTAAGTGACCACTTCCTCACTTATGTCATTAAGCAAAAAAACGTTATCCCACAAATTTCCGTAATCAGGAAAGTCAGAAACAATAAAGACTTTCACCCTGCCAAATTCCAACAGGAACTTATCTCCTGTAATTGGTTTATGCTAAAACACCTTCCCCTGGAGGAGGCAGTTGCATATTTCAACAACAAATTTCTCGAAATCCTAGATCTGCATGCTCCTGCCCACTCAAAACAAACAAAAGCTAAAACTGCACCATGGCTTACTGAAGAGACCAGACAAAAAATCAATAGCAGAAACAAATTATGGGCCCTATGGCACTCTACTAAAGACCCCCATGATCATGTTAAATACAGGCAAGCTAGGAATGAAACTAAAAAATCCATTCTAACAGACAACAAACAATATTATCATAATTTACAGGCAGTTAACTGGAATAAACCTCAGAAGTTCTGGGCAGGTCTGAACAATCTACTTCACCCCGGAAAAACATCCACCCCCATCCCCGCTGCTACCATTGATAAATCTTCTTAGGATGTCTCAGACTGCTTTAACCATTTCTTTACTGAAACAATACAAACCCTAGCTAGCCAACTACCTCCTAGCTCCCCCGGCCCTAATAATACCACTCCTCTAAACCAATCCTCATTTAGCCTCCAACCAGTACCCACATCACTCGTTCGCTCTCTCCTCAAAAAATGAAAATCCACCACACTCACCGCTGACCAACTCCCCGCTGAGTACCACCAAAAATCAGCTGATGCCATTGCCTGTCCTATATTGATTCTAATTAATCGGACCATAACAGAGGCAAAAATTCCCACCTTATGGAAAACAGCCTATATAATCCCATTACATAAAGGAGGGTGATTTCTCCAACTAGAGACCAATTGCTATACTTTTCCCCACTGGCAAAAATAATGGAAAAAAATGTGTACACAAACAACTCATGCACCATCTAATCCAAAATCACCTCATGGCCGATACCCAACATGGATTCTGACTACACCACAGCACAACCTCGGGCCTCCTGGCTTTCACCAATACTATAAACAACAACCATAACAACAGTTATATCTCTTCTGCCCTCTTCTAATCTAAGGCATTCGATATGGTTGATCACCAACTTTTGTTACACACCCTGAAAACCTTCTATCTAGATTCCAAAGCCCTGCTGTGGTTTAAATCCTACCTCAATGGGAGGCAGCAGGCTGTTTGCTGGAAAGACAAGCTCTCTAACCTTCTACCAAACACCCTTGTTGTGCCACAAGGCTCAATATTAGGGCCTCTACTGTTTTCCATCTTTATTAATGACTTACACACTGTCATCCCAAACGTCAGCTGTATCCAATACGCTGATGACTCCACCCTGATTTGCTCTGCTACATCTCCTTCCGAACTGAGGTCTGCTACCCAGTCCACATTTAATACCATAGAAAACTGGCTCTCTGAACGTCACATGTTATTAAATCCCAAAAAAAAATAAAATGCTGTTTTTCTCACCTACACAAAGGTCTGCTGCTTTTACCTTCAACATTAATGCAAAGGATGGCACTATTATCTCCCCTGACCCCTCTACAAAACTACTAGGAGTCATTATTGATAATAACCTAAAATTTGAATTCCATGTCAATCAATTAATCAAAAACATCAATAAAAAACTAGGATCACTATATAGAATAAAAGCCTTCCTAACTCCTCCAGCCAGGACTGCCATAGCCCACACCCACCTAATCTCAACACTTTTATATGCCTCCCCCCTTTTCTCTAATCTAAACAAGTTGGTCCTAAATAGATTGTCATCCTGTTACAATCACATTGCCAGATTTGCCACTGGCCTGCCATTTAGGACACACCACTGCATTAAACTCAAACAGCTTGGGTGGCTAGAACTTCCCAGTCTAATCCAATACAACCTTCTGACTATAGCTAAAACAATTCTCTATAATCCCGATAATACACCATCCCTAATGAATATTATCACCCCCCATAACAATCAGAGACTGCTTAGATCCTCAAATTACTAATTCAGACAATCAAAATTAAAAATACAGCTGGGGATGCCCTCTTTGCAAACTCTGTAGGCAGAGTTTGGAATCTCCTTCCAGCCGACATTACTTTGCTCTCCTCCGTTTGCCAATTTAAAACCAAACTCAGACAACATCTGGCACTAAACTGGCTTTGCCACTGTAACAAGCCTGGTTAACCCTCCTCATAAATGTATATAATATATTACTTTCTGCCTACTGTCAATGTATTCCCCTGACTTAAACCAGGGATAACTATACCTGTGAACTTGCCTATCTCATGTTTTTTCATGTATCCTCTGTAAATAACTTACCTGTAATTATGTCTACATTGTTATATTTTTGACTCTGACTACCTTGGAGCTTTTCTCCCTGGGCCTCTGCTGAAAATGGGCATGTATCCAGTCGGACTATCCAGGTCAACAAATGTAAAATAAAATAAATAAATAAAATAAATAAATCTCTACTTTTATATTTTAATTGACCTCATTATACGATTATCCTGCTTTACTGTTTTACCCAAATATGCAGATATAGCCTCCCTTCCCCTTTGTAACTAATATCTGTGCCAAAACAGTAATGTCTTAATTTTTTCTTGATTTCTTTTATATATGTCTTGTTCCATATCATAATACTCTTTTGTATTATCCACTAAATTCCATAATGCATTTCTAAACACCTTCCATTACTTTTCCACTTTCTCTTTCTTTCTTACATTATCTTGATAGTGAAAAAACACTTTTCATACTTTCTTTAATTCAATCCACAATTCAGACCAGTTTTAATAGAAATCCTTAATGTTTATATGATCCTTCCATAGCTGTAGTACTTCCCACTTTCCAATTTCATCCTGTAATTTCTAATTTATTCTTTTTTATTCCCTTTTATACTTTAATATACTCCATTTCTTCCATCACCTCCATCCATATTACTAAATGATCTAAAACTTGTTGCAACTGTTTACCCTAAGACTTCTCAAAATAAAAAAATAATCAATTTCAGATCCAAGTGCCCCCTTCTATAAAGCCATTGACTTTTGTTCCACACAGCTAGTTTAAAAAATTTTATTACTTCATTTCCCTTTCTTTTACATTTCACCTTAAATAACAAATTAGAGTCCTCTGCAATTACTGCAGTTATAATTTTCATATTAATCCATGCATAGTGTAATATTTGACAAAACAACTTTTTTTCTAGTTATATGTGATAATGCTATAATCCTATAAACATGTTCTCTCCACCTCACATCCACGACAGTTAACCTTCCCATCCTTACCAATGTTACATCTAGTATTTTCTCATAAATCTCATATCCTATCTCATAAATACCCTGGACTTAGTGGGGCACCATCTTTAGGAATTGGGATAAGCCCTGGCTGCTGTCTGCTCCTCTCCTAGCATCTAACCCCTGTGTTACCCTGCTCTACTTGTGCTTCCAGCACTAGTCTGTAAGAATCTAAAGGACCCTCTCCAAATATCAGCGGTTCACCTCACAGCCTAACTTCCCTACAATCCCTCTCTCAAGGACACAAGAAAAATATGTCTGTTGAATAATTCCTGCCAGAAAGTTTTTCTACTATTGTACCACTGCTACAGGTGTTAAAGCATGTCCTGAGCTAGGACAGCCAGCAGCCTCCACCCCCTCTCTTCTGTACATTAACACTGTCTCTCCCCCATCCTCTGTAGTAACCCTCTTTGTCTAGCACCCACCTTTCCCTTGTTGTACTCCAACTAACTCCCTCTCATATCAGCCTGCAATATTAGACCTGTCCACTAGGCGGCACCCTTAACCCAGCCACATCTCCTTCTTATCCTCTCTTATACCTAGCTACTTACCTTATTTCTCCTGTAGTCCCAGAATTGCTATTTAGTCCCCTCACCTTACCCTTTACTACTACTGTCTACTACTACCTTTTCTAGGCTCACTTCTCACTGACCTTTACCCAAGTCTGACTTCTCCCAACTTACCTTCTGGAGTCAGTCCTGCTGATTGTTTCTTCTACAACTGCTCCAGTATCTGTCTCTACCCACCCACTCACCCTGTGGGCTCTCTCCACTCCCCTCCCTACTCCCAGTTTGCACCCACCCCCATTGGTCCTACTCTTATACTTACTAGCCACACCTCTTCCTCTTCCTATTACTCTCTAGACACTTTACCATTGGCCATCTATTCTCATATCTGCCTTCTCTTACCACTCCCCTCCAGTCTTACCTCACCCTCCTCCTTTCCCACAATCTCACCCTATATACTTCCATACCTACATACAGACATCCAATAGTTAATCCTTCCCAATGTCTAAGCCACCCACCCCATTACGTCCTACTCTTCTTCACACTTTTACCACTACCTCCTTTAACCTTTGCCTGCTTACTCACCTCCTACGATAACCCACTACATCCACATCTTCACTACCCCAATAAGTAAACCAACTTTCCATCCCTACCAGTCCTTTATGCAAATATAACATGTTCACCCAGCTACCTACTTGCAAAGTATCATAGACTATATTATCATTAAATATAACACACTAAATCTCAGGAAAGCTTTATTTCTGTACAGCAGATTCCCTAACCCAAGCTATCTAGGACTACTCCTCTCATTAAAGGATGGTGACATTCACCCTAACCCAAGCCCAACAACAACTCCTATCACTCTCCATAACTACAATAAATAAACTCTTAATTCCCTTACTAAACCATCTAACTCCCTCCTAGTAGCTCACCTTAATATACGTAGCATTAACAACAAAGTAACTCAATTCCAAGCTCTATTAGAAGTATACTCCTTTGACATTCTCTGCTTAACAGAAACATGGCTTAAACCTGTAACTAAAGACAATGAAATTATCCCACCTGAATATAACATCCTGAGATTTGACCGAGTAGCCAAGAAAGGCAGTGGGGTTGCTATTCTATTTAAATCTGGCTTACAGTTAACCACGTACAACTGTAATCTACCTCTAGATTCCAATGCTGAAATTCTCATCTCCAAACTTGAACTTAACAATGCCAAATCGATCTATATTATCTGTATGTATCTACCTCCTGGAAATAACATAGCCATCATGGAGAATATCCTTTGCTGGCTATCCCAACACCTGCCCCAAGAAACCATAATCCTAGGTGATATAAACATAGATTGGAACTCCTATTGCAGCAGCCTCCCTACCAGCCACATTAACCTATATGTTTTTTCACAAACCATTACCTCCCCCACCAGAATAAATAAAGCTAACAAGAAAGCAAGCATATTAGACTGGATTCTTATAAACAATCATCCTCACATTTATGATTCTGGAACCTTCCCTAATGATATAAATGACCACTCACTTACCTACATCATCAGGCATAAAGCCAACACTCCCATTCCAACCTCTATCAGAAATATCAGATCCAAAAGAACTTTAACCCTGATCTATTCCAAATGGAACTAAGTGCATACAATTGGGCTCCCTTAAGACACCTCCCTTTAGAAGAAGCCATTAAATACTTTAATTCTAACTTCCATGCCATTCTTAACCACCATGCTCCAACCAGATCCATCAGAATTAAAACCAATTCTTCCTCATGGCTTTCAAAGGAAATCAAACACAAAATCCAACTCAGAAATAAATATTGGGCTAAATGGAGAATGACTAAAAACCCTGTAGACAAACAAACCTTTAGACAGTTAAGAAATGATACTAAGAAAGCTGCACTCTCCGATAAAAGAAACTACTACCTACAATTTCAACAAGCTAACCACAACAACCAACAAAAATTCTGGGCAAACATTAACCAATTACTCCATTCAGGTCAATCCACTACACAAAATCCTCAAAATACAGACCAGGAAAATTCCATGCATACAGCCAATGCCTTCAATACCTGTTTTACTGATGCAATCCAAGCACTAGCTAGTCAACTATCACCTAATGCCACCAATCTACTTTCCTATAACTCAACCCCACCCCTCCTTTTCATTTCAAACCTGTCCCAACCACATATATTCTAACCCTTATAAATAAACTGAAACCTTGCTCTCCCTCAGCAGACCAACTACCTTCTGAATATCTGCAGTTATCGGCCAAGGCTATTGCCTACCCCATTTCCACTCTAATCAATAGAACTATTAGTGAAGGTCACATCCCTACCTTATGGAAAGTCTACCATATTATCCCCCTGCATAAAGGTGGACACTCCACTGAGCTCTCAAACTACCGCCCCATTGCCCTTCTTTCTCCTTTGGCTAAGATCATGGAGAAATGCATCCACAGGCAATTACTCGACCACTTAATCCAAAATGACTTACTTTCCAACTATCAAAACTGGTTTCTGACCTTCACACAGCACTACCACTGCTCTCCTTTCCTTTACTGATTGCATTAACAGTAACCACAACCTTAATAATCTTTCTTGCACTATTTATCGACCTGTCTAAAGCATTTGACATGGTAAATCACCAGATTCTCATAAACATACTAAAATCCCTGTCATTAGATACACTTTCCATAAAATGGTTCCAGTCCTACTTAAATAAAAGACAACAGGCTGTATTATGGCACAACACTCTATCCACCCACCTACCCGTTACCCTTGGTGTCCCTCAAGGGTCCATACTAGGACCTCGCCTCTTCTCCATACTTATTAATGACCTTCATCTAGCCATCCCCCAAGTCACATGCGTACAATATGCTGATGACTCCACACTGATATGCTCAGCCACATCCACCTCTGACCTTCACTATCTTACCCAGAAGGTATTTAACACAGTTGAACAATAGTTCACACAGTGTTGCCTTCTCTTGAACCCCAAGAAAACCAAACTCCTCCTCTTCAATCCTACTCACAAATTCTCTCCTTTTAATTTCTCTGTTACATCCACTAATGGTACCATTATATCACCAGACCCTACCACCAAACTATTTGGTATCACCAATGACAACAATCTGAACTTTGACATCCATATCAACAATACTATAAAAACTGTCAACAAAAAACTGGCACTCTTTATAGGATTAAACCCTTCCTTTCACCTACAGCCAAAACAACTATAGCTCACACTCACCTAATCTCTACACTCCTCTATGCCTCATCCATTTTTACTAATCTATCTAAGAATAACCTCAGCAAACTGGAAATGTCCTACAATAACATTGCCAGATTTGCTACCGGCAACCCATTTAGAACCCACCATTGCATTAATATAAAGCAGCTAGGATGGCTAGAACTGTAGAACCTGATTAAATTCCACCAACTAACCATTGCCCATAAAACTCTTTATAAACCTTCCAATACTCCTATTCTATCTACCCTCATCACCCCCTATAAAAATCTGAAGTCCTTAATGTCATCACACAAACTTCTTGTACACACCTCTAAACCTAACAACAGGGTTGGGGATTCTCTGTTCATTAGAGCTTGAAACTTCCCTGCCTGGGCATGGGCATGGATAAGTAGGGTGCTGCTGACTGAAGCTGATTATACATAATGTTATAGCAGTGATTCTAAAATAATCAGACTAATAGTCCCCATCAGCAGAGTTACTGCATTGTAAGGTCCATTTAACACAATAAAATGTGTGCTTCTGTTAGCATTTGGTCTAGCACAAAAGATAGCAACATGCTAATGAGTATGAAATTTGCATATCCAATACCATAACTTCTCATACTCACAATAGGATCATGGGATACTACCACTCAGAATCACAAGTTTAAGAGGTTAAAAAAAAACAGAAGAGGAAAAAAGGATGCAAAATATAATCAGTATAATCAAATTTTATGCATATCATGCTTTGGTTACTACTCAAGGTAGTATAATTTTTATATCAGGATAGTTTTGTAGCTTTTAGCGTCTAGCTCTCATACCTAGTATACTATCTCAAGCAAGTTTTACAAATCAGATGACTGGATGGGAAATAGAAAATTCACCCCGGGGATCATTCCAGTGGCTCTACTCGACAGAGGCACTAGGAGCTAAGGTTGGGTGGCACGATGCCAGGGTAATCCTATGGGCTAGGCTTGTAAAGGCTCCAGGGCCATTAGTCTAGTATACACCTATGAACCTATGAACCTATTAATACTGTTGGAAAATCCTGGAATCTTCTCCTCAATGACCTTTCCTCACTTGCCAATTTATCACTCTTAAAAAAACAGACTGAAACTTTTCCTCAGAACACACTGGCTATGCCCCTGTATTAAACCTGTCTAGTCATCTATCTCTTCACACTTGGCTCTGCCTATCCCATACTTCTCATTAACTGTTATACCTTCCTAGTAACTATAAATTTTATCTCTCCCTAAATGACATTATTTCCAGCCTCTGTGGATACTTATTATCAAGGAAACCTTTTATTAATATTACTATACAATTAACTGACTTTTTATTATGTACTCTACCTGTATGATGTATTGTACCTGCACTTTGCACTGTTATGATTTTTGCCCTCACTGAACATTCTGTGTTAACCAGTATGATGCACTGTATATGTGACTGTTGTTGCTATTTGCTATTAATTGGGGGGGGGGGGGTTGTCTATGTCTTGGAGCTTATCTCCCCGGGCCTCTACTGAAAATAGACATATGTCCAGTTAGACTAGCCCGGTCAACAAATGTAAAATAAATAAATACATTTTCACTGTTTTTTATGCAATGCAGCCACTACAGAACAACGTTTACTTTCTATGTTCCATATTATATTTCCACTTCACAATTTTTTCTGTTTGCAGTCTTTCTTTACTTGTCAGGAATCTTACATTCTCTAGCACAGTAACATCCACATCACATTTAGTACACCATTCCAATATCCCTAGCCTTCTTACAAGGTTAATAATATTGTTCACATGTACTGAAAGTCTCAAAAGGTGTTGCTTTTCCTTCTTTTTAAGTTTAGGAGAAATATTTTAAATTTTCATTTTCTTAGTTTTACTCTTCCACAAATGAGTATTTTTTCCAAAGTTTATGTACAAATAATCTTTGATCCTCCAAATCAGATTTTTCACTGCCAAAAATTTGAAAAATGTTAGTATCAATCCCTTTCCTTGCTCTCTCTCCCTGCATGCATTCTTTTTTTCACTTTTTTCCTCCTTATTTTTTCTTTCTAATAGTTTCTTCTTCACCCTCTCCCCCTGCCTGTTGTTGTCCTGCCTCACTATATTTTCTTTCCTTTCTCCTTCTTTTTTTCATTATTTGCTATTTGTTCTTGAAATCTCTCCTAAAGTGTTCCTTTTTACACAACATGCATTCAATCACAGCCCTTCTTGCTGTATGTCCTCTCTCCATACACTGCTTACATTGTACCATATCACAATTGTTAATTTAATGAGAAAATTCCCCACAACAGAAAAATTATTTAGGGTGGCCTGCATATCTTAATATCCCCTCTATGACCAACCGCAAAAATAACACTTAGCAAGCATTTCACCGTGTTGTTTTCACATTTCAAAAACTCCATTCCATAAGTTTCTGTCATCTGTAACTTTCCCAGTATTATCAACAGTTTCAGACAGACCCTGCATGCATTTTTTAACATCGTCTTCTAGTGCATCAGTTCCAAACTGCAAAAGTAGCATTTTGTTAACATTTAAGTTACTACCAGAAAATAAATTGTTCAGTGGATAAACGCCATGCTTTTTGTTACACAGTTATAGAAATCTCATATTAGTCCATCCATTTCTGATGTCAAGTCACAAAAAGTCTCTGTCCCAGTATATAAAAAAGACCATATTTCTTCAGCTTTACAACCCAGAACAATTACCAAGTTGTCCCATATATATCTGTCTTTTACGGTGTTCTTTTTGTTCTTACTCTCACAATGTGTCTTCTTTTCTTTTCAAAAACAGTTTTATTCAAAGTCTGTTGCTGCTCTCCCTTTTTTACTGCATTATCTGCTGCCACAAACCAGACATCTTCTCCGGTTGTTGCTGCTTTCCTCTTCTACTTCCTGTCTCTGCTGCCACATCATCTGGTTCCTTTTCCATATTATCATCCTTATCACTTACGAAAAATGATTTGCCATCTCACCCCATGAAACAGCAGAACTCCCACCTGGATCATTCTGCTCGAATATTTTTAACAGAACAACATCTGGAAGCACTCCTGACACCAGTGCTGTTATCTGCATCACTTCAACAGACTCATTTACTTCCTTCTCCATTGAGACAGATAAATGCTGCTCATTTGTAACATTCACCACACAGGAATCGTTGTTTACATTCTGAAGCTCCATAGTGAACAAATTTTCCTCCAAATTCTCACTTTCCACCTCCAAACTCTCCATAGCTTGTCTCTCCTCCTCCATGCTGCTACATTCCTTAGACCTGCTCCTTGCTGCTGTAGAACCCCTCCAGCACCAGATTGCAGCTCCAAAGAGTGTGTGAAGTTCTCCATTGTCTTGGTCAAATTTCTGCTTCCCTAAGACTAACCTCACCATAAAGCATCTCAGCTCATATGTGTGGTGGTCACAAATTAAATTGATATTCAAGAAACCCACAGCAACTTGAATGAAGGCATAACAGAAATCAAAAAAAGGAAGTAAAACATCAGCATTATCTTTCCTTTCCATTCATATACATGTATTATGTAAGTTTTTACAAAATGTATTTTGTTTTGTTTTATTGTCATCCACCTTGTTGAAATAAATAAATGAAATAAAAAAAATAATAGCCAAGTTCGTCATCTGAGCTGGCAGTTTCTCTTTGAGTCATGGCTCAAACCTCTTCACAGGCTCAGACAGCAAAGAGTGATAATGGAGCATTTTATCCAGAGCTGACTGACGAATGAGCATGTAGGATGGTAGTGGTGCATTTTATCCAGAGCTGACTGACGAATGAGCATGTAGGATGGTAGTGGTGCATTTTATCCAGAGCTGACTGACGAATGAGCATGTAGGATGGTAGTGGTGCATTTTATCCAGAGCTGACTGACGAATGAGCATGTAGGATGGTAGTGGTGCATTTTATCCAGAGCTGACTGACGAATGAGCATGTAGGATGGTAGTGGTGCATTTTATCCAGAGCTGACTGACGAATGAGCATGTAGGACGGAAGTGGTGCATTTTATCCAGAGCTGACTGATGAATGAGCATGTAGGATGGTAATGGTGCATTTTATCCAGAGTTGACTGACGAATGAGCATATAGGATTGTAGTGGTGCATTTTATCCAGAGCTGACTGACGAAAGAGCATTTAGGATGGTAGTGGTGCATTTTATCCAGAGCTGACTGACGAATGAGCATATAGGATGGTAGTGGTGCATTTTATCCAGAGCTGACTGACGAATGAGCATGTAGGATGGTAGTGGTGCATTTTATCCAGAGCTGACTGACGAAGGAGCATGTAGGATGGTAGTGGTGCATTTTATCTAGAGCTGAGTGACAAATGAGCATGTAGGATGGTAGTGGTGCATTTTATCCAGAGCTGACTGACGAATGAGCATGTAGGATGGTAGTGCTGCATTTTATCCAGAGCTGACTGACGAATGAGCATGTAGGATGGTAGTGGTGCATTTTATCCAGAGCTGACTGACGAATGAGCATGTAGGATGGTAGTGGTGCATTTTATCCAGAGTTGACAGACGAATGAGCATGTAGGATGGTAGTGGTGCATTTTATTCAGATAAAACAAAATAAAAAGCCAGCACTCAGAGGCAATATGTTTTATTCCTTCCCTTCCTTCAGACCGGTCTTGGCATCAAACCTTCTTCAGTGATCTTACATACATAATTCAGGAATAATATATGTACACACATCCTGTATTCTCAATTATGACATAATTTCCCCCAATTAACTAATTAAACCCCCAAGTACATATAAGGCATTTTACCGAACTAAACAATATTCTTATAATCTCAGATGAAATATGTATATAGCTAACCATATATTAGTAAACTATTAATACATATAGAATCAATAGTACACATAATTAACAAAAACTCTCATAATTTGTCATTAAGTCCTGCATGAAATAAGGCGCCCAACTTAATCATCCATTTTCTTTCTTTTTGAGTCAAAATAGTATGCCAACCCTGTTTGGTTGATCTATTTCCCTTGACCTGATCTATAATAACAAATGCAAATGTGGCAGTTTTATGTGACTGACAGTGTCTATATAGTGCATTAGTCATTTTATTGTGATGTAAGTCACTCAGATGTTCTGAAATGCAACACCTTAATTGCCTAGAGGTCTGCCTCACATAAAAGGCAGAACATTGGCAAGTAGCCAAATATACTACCCAGTCAGAACTGCAATTTCTGAAAAATTGAATTTCAAAAATTTGACCAGTATTTTTACTACTGAAGGATGTAGTTTAAACATATGTTTGCACAAACTACAATGTTCGCAAGGATGCGAGCCAACAAGCCTGTCCCCCATGAGAGTAAGCTGATATTGATTAACATAACCATAATAGGTCCTTTTGTAATGTGCAAAATAAGACGTAAGTGTTCTGCCCCTCCTGAAGGAAAACTGACATCTAGTTGGCAAACACTGACCCAGATCTGAATTGGCCCAAAGGATATTCAAATGTTTATTAACCACATCTTTTAATAAATGAGTATTACTACCAAATGTGGTAACTTACCTCAGTGCCCCTGATCCATCCCCTTTAGTTATAGCTTTGTACTCAAGTAAACTGGATCTCTCATAATTGGTAACCCAATCACTGGCCTTGTGTACTACCAGTTCCCTATAACCCCTATCAATAAATCTGCACTCAAGATCCTGCCTGGCATTCTGAAAATCAATATCTGCTGAACATATTCTCTTTATTCTCATAAACTGAGATTTAGGAATGTTGTTGATAGTATGTTTGGGGTGTAAACTAGTTGCATATAGCAAATTATTATATTGTGGACATTATAATGTCCTTTCATCAAAGGACTATTGAACAAAATATTAAGGATGTGACTGAAATATGTGAAGGCATGAAAAAATACGAGGGTACACCGTCCTTTGTGGAGGGTCTGGAAAAACTATCCAGGGATCTTCTCAATTTTGAGAATGGATTAAAATACAAAAAGTTACATAAATTTCACAGAGATGTGTAAGATTATGAGAGAGGCAGACCCTTTGAGTCCCGGGGGGGGGGGGGTCAGATTTACTGATAATAATAGGGGTAGATCCAATATCAGAAAGAAAAGACCAAGATCCACACTCAAAAGACCTACACAGGGCCCTAGTACTTCAGGGGAAGAATCATCTATGACTGATACAGAAGGAATTTACATTACTGATTCCCCTGATTCCAAAAAAGTAAGAATTCCGGATGGCCCTTTAGGAGACAAACCCGTAGGGGTGGACGTAAGCACAAAGGTGGCAGCCTTAGAAAACCTACTACAGTCAATGATGAAGTAGGGATTGAATTTTATAATATACACAATGTTTCACACTATGTTTTATCCAAAGATGAAAAATGTTTACTTAATAAAGGTCTAGGATTTGTTCCCAGTTTTTTGGTAGATGAACACATTTTTGTTTCAGATCTCATTGCTTTTTGTAGAGAATTGAAACTTAAATTGTTTTTTGGAACATCTGAAATTTTTCAAAGATCGACTGGATTTCATTTTCACAAATCTACATTTATGCCACCCATGAATAGACATGTGGCTGTTTTTCAGGAAGCCGTTTTCAGGGATCTACATTTTAATTTTAGTTCCTTTTTGGGTTTTAGACATAACCTCTCGAAAGGAGAACAGCAGGCTCTGAAAAGTTTATATTCCAATACTGATATAATTATCCTTCCGGCTGATAAAGGTGGTGCTGTGATCATAATGGACACCAGTTATTACTGGAATGAATGCAATGGGCAATTGTCTGACCCTCAGTATTACATTAGAATGTCCACAGACCCCACACCCAAATTTAAAGGTGAAATTGATTCATTTTTGAAGCTAGCTGTGGAGGAGGGAATTATTGATGTTAAGATGAAATAACAGCTCACAGTTCAAGATCCGACTCGACAGTACCTATATCTCTTGCCCAAAATCCATAAAAATTTGCATAGTCCTCCTGGAAGGCCTATTGTCTCAGGGCGAGGGTCTTTAACTGAACCTGTTTCTGCTTTTTTGACATACTACTTAAAACCATTATTACCATGCATCAGGGCAAGAATAAAGGACACTACAGAGTTTTTACAAATCATTTCATATTCTCAATTGGAATCCAACTGGCTTATGTGTACGCTTGATGTTAAATCCCTATATACCAGTATCCCCCATTGGGCGGGATTACTGGCCTTGGAATATTGGCTCAACAGGGCCAATTTATATGCACCAGGATTTAATACTCTTCTCATATGTTTGGCGGAACATGTATTGACAAAAAACATTTTCTATTTCAGGGGTGAATGTTATTGGCAGCAGCAGGGAACAGCTATAGGGGCTTCTTTTGCTTCCATTTATGCTGACCTCTTTATGGAGTATGTAGAAGATCAGATTATATATGATGTGATGCATAACATTTTCCTTTCTGAGCTGGATATATGGAGATGTTTTTTAGATGATTGTTGACTTGTTTGGCGTGGGAGTGTAGACTACTTGTAAGAGTTTTTGGAATACCTTAATAGTAATCGGTGGGTATTGAATTTACTGTCACGTATCACAGCAATGAGATTAATTTTTTGGATGTCAATATATTGAAACAGGCTGATGGTACACTTAAAACTTCAGTTTATAGAAAATACCCACAATATAATAATATACTATATGCAACTAATTTGCACCCCAAGCATACTATCAACAACATTCCTAAATCTCAGTTTATGAGAATAAAGAGAATATGTTCAGCAGATACTGATTTTCAAAATGCCAGGCAGGATCTTGAGTGCAGATTTATTGATAGGGGTTATAGGGAATTGGTAGTACACAAGGCCAGTGATTGGGTTACCAATTATGAGAGATCCAGTTTACTTGAGTACAAAGCTATAACTAAAGGGGACGGATCAGGGGCCCTGAGGTTAGTTACCACATTTGGTAGTAATACTCATTTATTAAAAGATGTGGTTAATAAACACTGGAATATACTTTGGGCCAATTCAGATCTGGGTCAGTGTTTGCCAACTAGATGTCAGTTTTCCTTCAGGAGGGGCAGAACACTTACGTCTTATTTTGCACATTACAAAAGGACCTATTATGGTTGTTCATAGGTTCATAGGTTCATACTAGGCTATCTGCCCGAGGGCATTTACAAGCCTAGCCCATCGTTTTGTGGCTTAGGCCACCCCTTTAGTATGGGGAACTATACCCATTATTTTTCTGTGCCTCTGTCGAGCAGTGACACTGAGGTAATCCCTGGGGTATATCTGCGATCTCCCATCCATTGGTCAAGATTTCTCTTGAACAAGGCCAGCGAGGTGCTCTGCCTCACATGTACCGGGATTTTGTTCCACAGCATAGGGAGTCTTTGGGTGATGAATCTATCCCTCCAGCACGTCCTATTAATAGCCGTGTCAAGGTTTAAGTCTCCCGCCCTTGTGGCTCTGATGGATCTAGATTTTTGAGGTGAAGCATATTCATCAAATCTGGGTTTGACATGGCCTTGTATGTTAGGCAAAGGTCACCTCTGAGCAAGCGGTAAGTGACTGAATAGAGCTGGAGTTCTTTCAGTCGGGCAGCATAGGACAGATTTTTGAGACCCTTTATCCTTTTGGTGAGGAACTTTTGTGGCCTCTCCAGCTGCTGCAAGTGTCGGGTCAGATACATTCCGAATGGGGCATTGTACTCAATCATTGGTCTGATGAGTGATGAGTAAAGGGAGACTATGACCTCCCTTGATCTAGATGAGAATCCCTTCATGATAAGGTGGGCAATGTAGAAGGTCTTCCTAACTACTTTAGCTACATGGGTGTCGAATGACAGACTACTATCAACCTGGGTCCCCAGGTCCCTGATAACTTCTTCTGTGCTCAGTGGATTGCCACCTATTTGGTAGCTAGGGGTAACCTTGTTTTTCCCGAAGGGTATGACTATGCATTTTTTGGCATTTAACTTTAGGCCGTGGCTCTGGCACCAGTTATCCGTTTCTGTGAGACCCTTCTGAAGGATATCTGTGTCAGATGTGTTTTCTACTATGGCCCAGTTTGCAGTCATCTGCAAACTTTGTCAGCCATAACCCTCCTGTGTTTGCTTGTACTTGGAAAAGTAGATGCCAAACAAGAGTGGGCCCAGGACTGAGCCCTGTGGGACACCACTTGTGACAGGCTTTGAGTCTGACATGGCGCCAGCAGCTCTGACCCTGTGGGTTCTGTCACTCAGCCAGTTTGCAACCCATCTTGTGATGTATGGGTTGACATTTAAGCTGATGAGTTTTTCAATGATACCCGAATGGGGTATTGTATCGAAGGCCTTAGCCAGATCGAGGTAGGCTGTATGGACTGCCTTTCCCTCATCAATGGCTTTGGTGACTGTTTGAAAAAGTCAACCAAGTTTAAAAGGCATGATCTGCCTTTGACAAAGCCAAACTGGGTTGGATCCAAAGTCTGCAAATTCCCTATGTCTTTATTTATGAGGTCCATTATGATCCTCTCCATGGCTTTGCAGATAAGGCTTGTCAAGCTAATGGGCGGTAATTTCCAGGGTCGGTGGAGGCACCGCCTTTGTGAAGTGGTACCACAGTTGCAGTGCGCCACTCCCTGGGTACGTATCCAGAGGTAAGACTTTGATTAAACAGCTGTCCTAGCTGTGGGTTTAATTCCTCATTGAGTTCATGGAGCACACAGCCGGGGACACCATCAGGTCCCATGGATGCTGTGTTCTTTGGTTTGGAGAGAGCAGTTCTCATTGGGGCGGTGGAGATGTTGGGGGGGCGGCAATCGTTTGGTATAGATATCTCTCCTTTTGGGGGGCCTAGAAGTTTGCACTGAACCTGTCAGCCAGTATGTTGGCAATGTCTGTAGGATCAGTAATCTTCACATCATTTTGAACTAGCTCTGAGCATATCTGGGAGTTTCCTCCCAGGTTTCTAACATAGCTAAAGAAGGCCTTATGATTGTCTTTTGAGTCTTTAGCTATTTTTCTCTCAAAATTTGCTTTGGATGATTTTATGAGAGCTCTTAGTTTTTACTTATAGTGATCAAGGGTGTCTTACCTTTTAAGGATTTTGCTCTATCTTGTAGTAGCTTCCTCGTTTTGTTGTAGAGTTTGTTTATGGCTGGGGTCCACCAGACTGGACGCTTGCCTTTGGTACAAAGAGTCTTTGTTTTGCTTGGGATTGCCTTATCCATGCAGTCCTGCAGGTGCTGGTAGAAGGCATTTGTAAGTGATTCAGCGGCTTGAGTACTGTTTTCCGCCGGCTCGGGGCCTTAAAGGAGACCACACTAGTCTTTAGAAGTGTGAAGTCGGCTTTGAGAAGTTCTTTACTGTGGTCTTTTTATTTCAGGTGGGGGTGGGATGAGGACCTCCAGCGAGATTAGTTTGTGGTCTGATCTCACCAGTGAGGGGTACACCTCCGGTGTTGAACATTGTGCTCCCATGTTCGTGATGATGAGATCAAGTATGTTATCTCCTCTTGTGGGGATGGTGACTAGTTGTTCCATGGCATTTGAGTTTATGAATTCCAGGAACTTTTGGGCTAGGGTGTTTGGGCTTGAGTAGTGTTCCCAGTCTATATTAGGGTAATTGAAGTCACCTAGTATGATGGTGTTTGGTGATACATTTATCCCCTCTAGTGTTTTCAGGAAGGCCATGTGAGGTTCCTGAGTTTGTGAGGGTGGCCTGTAACATGCTACAATTTGCAGAGCAGTCTTGCCTATGGTTAATTGCACCTGGATGGTCTCCGATGCATCGTGCGTTGCCACCAGTCTTGAGGTGTGGGTGTCCTTGATGAATATGGATACCCCTCCTTTCTTGGTATTGTCCAGATTTTGGGGCGGAACGCATGATATGAGGTAAAACCTGATAGCGCCGGGTGCTCTCAGGAGCCTTGAACCAGGTTTCTGTCACAGCACAGACATCGATGTTCTCCATACTGAGAAGGGCCTCGAGTGCGTGCATTTTGAGATTTAGACTTCTGGCATTGAGCAGCATTACCCTTAGTTTTTTTCCTTTTTTGTGTTCTAGGGTGGTAGGTTTAGAATTTGAGCCTTGCCTAAAAAGGCACTATGGGGTGGCAAGAGCCTTTGCCAATATCCGGAATCCCAGGGGTGACAGGTGCAAGCCGTCCCTTGCGAAGCAGCGTGGCTTGTCCAGCATGTCATCCCAGGCAGACAGACACTGGATCCCCTTTGAATGACACCAGTGTTTAAGCCAATTGTTAAAGCTGATCATCTTATCTCTGTATTGTGGCATCATTCTTGGTGAAGGTAGGATACTGCTCAAGGTCAGGGTCATACCTGTCTGGGCTACATAATCAGAGAGCTCCTCAATGTCTCTTTTCATGTAGTCCAAGGAGGTGCGTCTCAGGTCGTTTACACCAGCGTGGACAATGACTGAATCATATTTGTACCTGCTGTTGAGAGACCTGAGTGCTTGCGTTATGTGGCAGATTCTAGCGCCCGACAGGCAGCTTACTGTGACCTTCTCCTTACTCAGTCTGGTGAGCGGGACGTCAGTGTGTCTGACTATGGAGTCACCAATGACTAGTGTGTCTGGCATTGTGTTTGGCCTTAAGGGCTGTGACTGTTTGACACTCTGACTTTGAGGTCTATGTGTTGCAGGTGTTGTGTTCTGAGGTGGTGGTTGTTTGGGTGTCTGCTTTGGTGGCCTCTGCTGTTTTGGTAGATTTTTGATCAGAGCCTCCGAGTATGTCTTTGTGTGTTTATGTGTATGATTTGAGGTTGTAATGGTAATATGTGAGACTGGGTCTATAGTGTGTGTGGTAACCTTCTCCTCCTGACTGGTCTTGCCAGTCCTATGTTGAGAGAGCTCAGCCTCCAGTTTGGCCGTGTAGTTGCATCTCTCGCATGTATTTGTGTTTTGTGGGAGGAGGAGAGGGTTGTCTGTGTACATGAGGCAATTGTAACATTGCCTCAATATTCCCAGGTTCACCAGCTGAGCAGGAGAGGACACTAGCAACTGATCCCTCGACATGCTAGAAGGAATAGACAAAAAACTTTAAAAAGATTCCGGGGACGTGGGTGACCGAGAAATGGGGGTTGCCTTTTGGGGTACTATCTATGACAAGAGTGCCGTATCAAGGTAATAAGTACTGTAGGAGCAAGTGCTACGTTTAACAGATAGAGAATAGTCTACTTGGAGTCAAGTAGAGATGATCTTTTAATTATAGGATACGCTGATTAGATCAGTAGTATAGTTCGAGGAAGGTAGTTTTAAGGGAAAATTTGAAGAGTGGACTTTAGGTAGCCGAATAGTTTAAACCTGCTTAACCGGCTGCCCTAGTGTGCAACAGTAGCAACTCCAGCTAAATCGGGCTAAATCGCGCTAAAGCGTGCTTTATAGCAGGGGCTGGAAAAGACAGGAAATGACCCAAATTGGCCAACAAACCACAAGTCACTGCCCTAAACCACTCCTCCGAGGACAAATGAAGGAGTTATGGAAATGACCCCTAGTGGCCAATAAAACTACAGTTTCAAGTCAGTAACCACCTCTCCGGGGCAGGGAAGCTGCTCAATTGTTAGTCACTGCCACTGATAAACACAGAGACCCTCCTTCAGCCCAAGCAAAATGGCCTCACAGAAACTTTCAAACAGTTCAGGAACAGCAAGCCTGTAACTGAACTTTTAACTCTCAGAAAAGTGGGAAAAAAGCAAGATTTTTTTTTTGTTTTGTTTTTACAGAGATAGCAGAGGTTCACAAGTAATATCAAGTTATAACAGTGCAGTAAATGACCCCACACAAGAGTGCTAGGTCAAGGACAGAAAATATGCAAGTTTTAAGAAAAAACGATTTAAAATTAAGTGCAAACAGGAAATTCAGCAAACAGCTTTTGGTTGTGCTCTAAATACAGCTACTAATACAGAAATCAAGTTTAACAAGCCAGAAAATGCTCAAGCTAGGCAGCTATGCAGAAAAACTTAGCAAATAAACAGAGAAAAATACTTAAAATCTCAAAAGTGGCTCCCTTCTTCTCTCAGCGTTTTTCCTCTTGGAGGGTGCTTCACCAACAGCCAACAAGCCTGAAAAGACGCTCAAACCACGAGGCAACTAGGTTTTAAGAGAGGAAGATGAAGGAGTTATGGAAATGACCCCTAGTGGCCAATAAAACTACAGTTTCAAGTCAGTAACCACCTCTCCGGGGCAGGGAAGCTGCTCAATGTTAGTCACTGCCACTGATAAACACAGAGACCCTCCTTCAGCCCAAGCAAAAATGGCCTCACAGAAACTTTCAAACAGTTCAGGAACAGCAAGCCTGTAACTGAACTTTTAACTCTCAGAAAAGTGGGAAAAAAGCAAGATTTTTTGTTTTTGTTTTTACAGAGATAGCAGAGGTTCACAAGTAATATCAAGTTATAACAGTGCAGTAAATGACCCCACACAAGAGTGCTAGGTCAAGGACAGAAAATATGCAAGTTTTAAGAAAAAAACGATTTAAAATTAAGTGCAAACAGGAAATTCAGCAAACAGCTTTTGGTTGTGCTCTAAATACAGCTACTAATACAGAAATCAAGTTTAACAAGCCAGAAAATGCTCAAGCTAGGCAGCTATGCAGAAAAACTTAGCAAATAAACAGAGAAAAATACTTAAAATCTCAAAAGTGGCTCCCTTCTTCTCTCAGCGTTTTTCCTCTTGGAGGGTGCTTCACCAACAGCCAACAAGCCTGAAAAGACGCTCAAACCACGAGGCAACTAGGTTTTAAGAGAGGAAGATGAAGGAGTTATGGAAATGACCCCTAGTGGCCAATAAAACTACAGTTTCAAGTCAGTAACCACCTCTCCGGGGGGCAGGGAAGCTGCTCAATGTTAGTCACTGCCACTGATAAACACAGAGACCCTCCTTCAGCCCAAGCAAAATGGCCTCACAGAAACTTTCAAACAGTTCAGGAACAGCAAGCCTGTAACTGAACTTTTTTTAACTCTCAGAAAAGTGGGAAAAAAGCAAGATTTTTTTTTGTTTTGTTTTTACAGAGATAGCAGAGGTTCACAAGTAATATCAAGTTATAACAGTGCAGTAAATGACCCCACACAAGAGTGCTAGGTCAAGGACAGAAAATATGCAAGTTTTAAGAAAAAACGATTTAAAATTAAGTGCAAACAGGAAATTCAGCAAACAGCTTTTGGTTGTGCTCTAAATACAGCTACTAATACAGAAATCAAGTTTAACAAGCCAGAAAATGCTCAAGCTAGGCAGCTATGCAGAAAAACTTAGCAAATAAACAGAGAAAAATACTTAAAATTTCAAAAGTGGCTCCTTCTTCTCTCAGCGTTTTTCCTCTTGGAGGGTGCTTCACCAACAGCCAACAAGCCTGAAAAGATGCTCAAACCATGAGGCAACTAGGTTTTAAGAGAGGAAGATGAAGGAGTTATGGAAATGACCCCTAGTGGCCAATAAAACTACAGTTTCAAGTCAGTAACCACCTCTCCGGGGCAGGGAAGCTGCTCAATGTTAGTCACTGCCACTGATAAACACAGAGACCCTCCTTCAGCCCAAGCAAAAATGGCCTCACAGAAACTTTCAAACAGTTCAGGAACAGCAAGCCTGTAACTGAACTTTTTTAACTCTCAGAAAAGTGGGAAAAAAGCAAGATTTTTTTGTTTTTGTTTTTCACAGAGATAGCAGAGGTTCACAAGTAATATCAAGTTATAACAGTGCAGTAAATGACCCCACACAAGAGTGCTAGGTCAAGGACAGAAAATATGCAAGTTTTAAGAAAAAACGATTTAAAATTAAGTGCAAACAGGAAATTCAGCAAACAGCTTTTGGTTGTGCTCTAAATACAGCTACTAATACAGAAATCAAGTTTAACAAGCCAGAAAATGCTCAAGCTAGGCAGCTATGCAGAAAAACTTAGCAAATAAACAGAGAAAAATACTTAAAATCTCAAAAGTGGCTCCCTTCTTCTCTCAGCGTTTTTCCTCTTGAGGGTGCTTCACCAACAGCCAACAAGCCTGAAAAGACGCTCAAACCACGAGGCAACTAGGTTTTAAGAGAGGAAGATGAAGGAGTTATGGAAATGACCCTAGTGGCCAATAAAACTAGTTTCAAGTCAGTAACCACCTCTCCGGGGCAGGGAAGCTGCTCAATGTTAGTCACTGCCACTGATAAACACAGAGACCCTCCTTCAGCCCAAGCAAAATGGCCTCACAGAAACTTTCAAACAGTTCAGGAACAGCAAGCCTGTAACTGAACTTTTTAACTCTCAGAAAAGTGGGAAAAAGCAAGATTTTTTTTTTGTTTTGTTTTTACAGAGATAGCAGAGGTTCACAAGTAATATCAAGTTATAACAGTGCAGTAAATGACCCCACACAAGAGTGCTAGGTCAAGGACAGAAAATATGCAAGTTTTAAGTAAAAAACGATTTAAAATTAAGTGCAAACAGGAAATTCAGCAAACAGCTTTTGGTTATGCTCTAAATACAGCTACTAATACAGAAATCAAGTTTAACAAGCCAGAAAATGCTCAAGCTAGGCAGCTATGCAGAAAACTTAGCAAATAAACAGAGAAAAATACTTAAAATCTCAAAAGTGGCTCCCTTCTTCTCTCAGCGTTTTTTCCTCTTGGAGGGTGCTTCACCAACAGCCAACAAGCCTGAAAAGACGCTCAAACCATGAGGCAACTAGGTTTTAAGAGAGGAAGATGAAGGAGTTATGGAAATGACCCCTAGTGGCCAATAAAACTACAGTTTCAAGTCAGTAACCATCTCTCCGGGGGGCAGGAAAGCTGCTCAATGTTAGTCACTGCCACTGATAAACACAGAGACCCTCCTTCAGCCCAAGCAAAATGGCCTCACAGAAACTTTCAAACAGTTCAGGAACAGCAAGCCTGTAACTGAACTTTTTTAACTCTCAGAAAAGTGGGGAAAAAAGCAAGATTTTTTTTTTGTTTTTGTTTTTTACAGAGATAGCAGAGGTTCACAAGTAATATCAAGTTATAACAGTGCAGTAAATGACCCCACACAAGAGTGCTAGGTCAAGGACAGAAAATATGCAAGTTTTAAGAAAAAAACGATTTAAAATTAAGTGCAAACAGGAAATTCAGCAAACAGCTTTTGGTTGTGCTCTAAATACAGCTACTAATACAGAAATCAAGTTTAACAAGCCAGAAAATGCTCAAGCTAGGCAGCTATGCAGAAAAACTTAGCAAATAAACAGAGAAAAAATACTTAAAATCTCAAAAGTGGCTCCCTTCTTCTCTCAGCGTTTTTTCCTCTTGGAGGGTGCTTCACCAATATCAGCTTACTCTCATGGGGGACAGGCTTGTTGGCTCGCATCCTTGCGAACATTGTAGTTTGTACAAACATATGTTTAAACTACATCCTTCAGTAGTAAAAATACTGGTCAAATTTTTGAAATTCAATTTTTTGGAAATTGCAGTTCTGACTGGGTAGTATATTTGGCTACTTACCAATGTTCTGTCTTTTATGTGAGGCAGACCTCTAGGCAATTAAGGTGTTGCATTTCAGAACATCTGAGTGACTTACATCACAATAAAATGACTAATGCACTATATAGACACTGTCAGTCACATAAAACTGCCATGTTTGCATTTGTTATTATAGATCAGGTCAAGGGAAATAGATCAACCAAACAGGGTTGGCATACTATTTTGACTCAAAAAGAAAGAAAATGGATCATTAAGTTGGGCGCCTTATTTCATCCAGGACTTAATGACAAATTATGAGAGTTTTTGTTAATTATGTGTATTATTGATTCTATATGTATTAATAGTTTACTAATATATGGTTAGCTATATACATATTTCATCTGAGATTATAAGAATATTGTTTAGTTCGGTAAAATGCCTTATATGTACTTGGGGGTTTAATTAGTTAAATGGGGGAAATGATGTCATAATTGAGAATACAGGATGTGTGTGTATATATTATTCCTGAATTATGTATGTAAGATCACTGAAGAAGGTTTGATGCTGTAACTGGTCTGAAGGAAGGGAAGGAATAAAACATATTGCCTCTGAGTGCTGGCTTTTTATTTTGTTTTATCAAAGGTTGGTTATGCCGTGCACCAGTCGTACTTGCTAGCTTTTCTTTAGGGTGCATTTTATTCAGAGCCAACTGACAAATGAGCATGTAGGACGGCAATGGTGCATTTTATCCAGAGCTAACTGACGAATGAGCATGTAGGATGGTAATGGTGCATTTTATCCAGAGCTGACTGACGAATGAGCATGTAGGATGGTAGTGGTGCATTTTATCCAGAGCTGACCGACGAAGAGCATGTAGGATGGTAGTGGTGCATTTTATCCAGAGCTGACTGACGAATGAGCATGTAAGATGGTAGTGGTGCATTTTATCCAGAGATGACTGACGAATGAGCATGTAGGATGGTAGTGGTGCATTTTATCCAGAGCTGACTGACGAATGAGCATGTAGGGTGGTAGTGGTGCATTTTATCCAGAGCTGACTGACGAATGAGCATGTAGGATGGTAGTGGTGCATTTTATCCAGAGCTGACTGACGAATGAGCATGTAGGATGGTAGTGGTGCATTTTATCCAGAGCTGACTGACAAATGAGCATGTAGGATGGTAGTGGTGCATTTTATCCAAAACTGACTAACGAATGAGCATGTAGGATGGTAGTGGTGCATTTTATCCAGAGATGACTGACAAATGAGCATGTAGGATGGTAGTGGTGCATTTTATCCAGAGCTGACTAACAAATGAGCATGTAGGATGGTAAGGGGTGCATTTTATCCAAAGCTGACTGACGAATGAGCATGTAGGATGGTAGTGGTGCATTTTATCCAGAGCTGACTGACGAATGTGCATGTAGGATGGTAGTGGTGCATTTTATCCAAAGCTGACTGACGAATGAGCATGTAAGATGGTAATGGTGCATTTTATCCAGAGCTGACTGACGAATGAGCATGTAGGATGGTAGTGGTGCATTTTATCCAGAGCTGACTGACGAATGAGCATGTAGGATAGTAGTGGTGCATTTTATCCAGAGCTGACTGACGAATGAGCATGTAGGATGGTAATGGTGCATTTTATCCAGATCTGACTGATGAATGAGCATGTAGGATGGTAGTGGTGCATTTTATCCAGAGCTGACTGACGAATGAGCATGTCGGATGGTAGTGGTGCATTTTATCCAAAGCTGACTGACAAATGAGCATGTAGGATGGTAATGGTGTATTTTATCCAGAGATGACTGACGAATGAGCATGTAGGATGGTAATGGTGCATTTTATCCAGAGCTGACTGACGAATGAGCATGTAGGATGGTAGCGGTGTATTTTATCCAGAGCTGACAGACGAATGAGCATGTAGGATGGTAGTGGTGCATTTTATCCAGAGCTGACAGACGAATGAGCATGTAGGATGGTAGTGGTGCATTTTATCCAGAGCTGACAGATGAATGAGCATGTAGGATGGTAGTGGTGTATTTTATCCAGAGATGACTGACGAATGAGCATGTAGGATGGTAATGGTGCATTTTATCCAGAGCTGACTGACGAATGAGCATGTAGGATGGTAGTGGTGCATTTTATCCAGAGCTGACTGACGAATGAGCATGTAGGATGGTAGTGGTGCATTTTATCCAGAGCTGACTGAGCGAGCATGTAGGATGGTAGTGGTGCATTTTATCCAGAGCTGACTGACGAACGAGCATGTAGGATGGTAGTGGTGCATTTTATCCAGAGCTGACTGACGAATGAGCATGTAGGATGGTAGTGGTGCATTTTATCCAGAGCTGACTGACGAACGAACATGTAGGATGGTAGTGGTGCATTTTATCCAGAGCTGACTGACGAATGAGCATGTAGGATGGTAGTGGTGCATTTTATCCAGAGCTGACTGACGAATGAGCATGTAGGATGGTAGTGGTGCATTTTATCCAGAGCTGACTGACGAATGAGCATGTAGGATGGTAGTGGTGCATTTTATCCAGAGCTGACTGACGAACGAGCATGTAGGATGGTAGTGGTGCATTTTATCCAGAGCTAACTGACGAATGAGCATGTAGGATGGTAGTGGTGCATTTTATCCAGAGCTGACTGACAAATGAGCATGTAGGATGGTAGTGGTGCATTTTATCCAGAGCTGACTGACGAATGAGCATGTAGGATGGTAGTGGTGCATTTTATCCAGAGCTGACTGACGAATGAGCATGTAGGATGGTAGTGGTGCATTTTATCCAGAGCTGACTGACGAATGAGCATGTAGGATGGTAGTGGTGCATTTTATCCAGAGCTGACTGACGAATGAGCATGTAGGATGGTAGTGGTGCATTTTATCCAGAGCTGACTGACGAATGAGCATGTAGGATGGTAGTGGTGCATTTTATCCAGAGCTGACTGACGAATGAGCATGTAGGATGGTAGTGATGCATTTTATCCAGAGCTGACTGACGAATGAGCATGTAGGATGGTAGTGGTGCATTTTATCCAGAGCTGACTGACGAATGAGCATGTAGGATGGTAGTGGTGCATTTTATCCAAAGCTGACTGACGAATGAGCAGTAGGATGGTAGTGGTGCATTTTATCCAGAGCTGACTGACGAATGAGCATGTAGGATGGTAGTGGTGCATTTTATCCAGAGCTGACTGACGAATGAGCATGTAGGATGGTAATGGTGCATTTTATCCAGAGCTGACTGACGAATGAGCATGTAGGATGGTAGTGGTGCATTTTATCCAGAGCTGACTGACGAATGAGCATGTAGGATGGTAGTGGTGCATTTTATCCAGAGCTGACTGACGAATGAGCATGTAGGATGGTAGTGGTGCATTTTATCCAGAGATGACTGACGAATGAGCATGTAGGATGGTAGTGGTGCATTTTATCCAAAGCTGACTGACGAATGAGCATGTAGGATGGTAGTGGTGCATTTTATCCAGAGCTGACTGACGAATGAGCATGTAGGATGGTAGTGGTGCATTTTATCCAGAGCTGACTGACGAATG
>NC_056750.1:257207971-257210471 GCF_019279795.1 Protopterus annectens | reverse complement strand
TTCGATTGTTATCAGTAAATTCTTTTAAAATAGCTGATTATACATAGCGACTGATCTGGCCGTAGTGTGACTAGGTTGGTAAATATTGTATAGTCCTTTTCCCCCTTAATTCTTCCAATATTTTTTATTACTAGCATCTCTATAACCTTTCTACTGTTACTCAGAAGTTTAATTGACCTGTAACTTATTTTTTTTTCTCTGTGACCCTCTTCTTTGTATATTGGCTTGAAAATAGCAAACTTCCAGATGTCTGGGATCTCAAGAGTTTATATAACATGCAGTGAAACTGTAGTTCAGATGTTTAAACAAAACACATCTTAATGTTTTACGTCTCTGTACTGGGGATTCATTAAAGGGCTTATCATGAGCCACATGGCCCTGCACCCATGATGTGCTAATCTGTGAATCAGATATATGTTAGCCGTAATGAGGTAACAGCTACAAACAAATGCAATTTGAGGGTCATGCTGCTCAATGCTAGAAGTCTAAATGTCAAAATGCACTCGCTCGAAGTACTCCTTAAAATGGAGAACATCGACATTTGCGCTGTAACAGAGACCTGTTTCAAAGCAGCAGAAAGCACCCCTGCACTACCAGGCTACAACTTATTCCACACCTTTCGGCCCCAGAACTTAGACCGAAGCTCCAAAGGTGGTGTTGTCTCCATATTCATAAAGGATGCGCACACCTCCAGACTGGTTGCCCAACATAACGCATCTGAGATACTTCAGGTGCAGCTAACATTGGGTAAGACAGTGATTCAGGTCGTAGCCTGCTATAGGTCCCCAGCCATGTCCCAAGATTCACACTCCACATTACTAAGCACCCTGGAGAATATTAGGGTCCAACCTAACACTTTCATACTGGGCAACTTCAACTACCCCTCCATTAACTGGGAAAACTACCTCATGTACCATTATACTTGCCCAACACTTTCTGGAATTCATTAATTCCAGTGCCCTGGACCAACTCATTCTTACCCCCACTAGAGGTAGTAACATCCTTGACCTGGTTATTATTAACATGGGCAATTGTTGCTCCACATCAATAGTCAACTCCTCCCTGGTTAGATCCGATCACAAGGTAATCACCTTGGAAATCCACATCCCTCCCACCCCCCCCCCCACCCCCAACAAAGGCAACCACCATGAAAAACTTCTCCAAAGCTAACTTTGGGCTCCTAAAAACAGAGATGGCTAACTTCACAGCACCCATGCAAATGGAAAATAGTTGCATGACCACCATATCATACACCAATGCACTGTACAAACACATACACAAATGTATGGATCTCGCCATACCCAATAGAACTAAGACACTCTCCTCAAAAAAAGGAAGACAATCTGGTGGTCCCCTGCCATAAACAAATTCTACAACAGAAGGAGGAAACTGATACAGAATAAGGTGAAGTCCCAAGACTGGAAAGACTCCCTTATCAGCCTCAGCAAAAGGTTGAGATCCCTCATCAAATCCTCTAAAGCTAGCTATGAAAACAGAATTGCAGCAGATAGTAAAGACAACCACAAGGCCTTTTATAGTTGTGTAAAGAATCTGCATGGCAATACCCAGATTTGCTCTGAGCCACTGCACAATGGTATCTCCTATACCGAGCCAGCAGATATTGCAAATATACTGGTGAACCGATTCAGTGCTAACTTTACCCCTCTACCCCCGCCAAAGGACCAATCACAATACCAGTAGATTGCCAGGTACCAAGTATTACTGCTGCACAGGTTAAAATAGCACTGTCCAAGGCCAAGAATACAGCTTCTATGCGACCTGACAGTATCCCTGGCTGTGTTCTACATGAACTACAGAGTGAACTGGCACCTCACCTGTGTGCCCTATTCAATCACAGCCTCACTTCAGGCTTTGTCCCCACCAAATGGCGCACTGCTACAGTCATCCCTCTCCACAAAGGAGGAGTAACTACAGACCCTGGGAACTATCGCCCCATTAGCCTGATGAGTCTGATATGTAAAGCTATGGAATACATCATCATGGACCTAATAATCAAGGATACAGGGAATCTCCAAACTCTGGATCCTACACAGTTTGGTTTTTTGAAGGGTAGATCATGCCTGCTCAACTTGGTTGACTTCTTTGAGTCAGTCACCAGAACTGTGGATGAAGATAAGGTGGTTCATACAGCCTACCTTGATCTGGCCAAGGCTTTTGATACAATTCCCCACTCAGGAATCATAGAAAAACTTACTAAGCTAGGCATCAACCCCTATATCACTAGGTGGGTTGCAAATTGGCACACAGATAGAACCCACAGTGTGAAAGTAGCTGACTCCAAGTCAGACTGCCAACCAGTCACGAGTGGAGTCCCACAGGGTTCAGTCCTGGGTCCTCTCCTGTTTGGTATCTACTTCTCTGAAGTCCAGGCCAACACGAAGGGACTCTGGCTGACAAAGTTCACAGATGATTGCAAGTTGGGAGCTATTATTAACTCCACAAGTGATGATGACATCATACAGAAAGGCCTCAATAAGAC
>NC_056750.1:257185471-257202971 GCF_019279795.1 Protopterus annectens | reverse complement strand
TAGATATCAAACCCATGGCACTAATGACTCATCAGTGCTAGTCAATGCACTACTCTAAAAAACAACTTGTACTTATTTATTTTAGCTCTAATATGATAAAGCTGGGAGTTAAGGAAAACATTTCTCAGTGAATAGAAATATTTTTGTTTGGACTTAAATATGTTTTGTTTGTAGTTTGTGTTGGAAGAAAGGCATCACATCTATTTCAATATAAAAAGTATTTCACTGTGGCCAATACTTCATGAAAGAGCTATAGGGAGGCAAAGCATAAAAATATGCACAGGAAATGCTTCAGAAATTAAGTAACTCTTACGAGAAAAAATGACATAGTTTTTACTGAAAGCAGCTTTCATATATCAGTGAGCACAGTTTGCTTCAGTTGCGGACTGCTGACATTTAGCAGATGCTCAGTTTTGGCAAAATGGATTTAAAATGCTGCAACATTAACCCTCATTTGAGAAGGAAAATTAAACTGATTGTGCTACATTTTGCTTCATTAAGCCAGGAACCTGTAAAATATTGAACAGAATGAGACATCTGAAATTCCAATAGGCTTAGTGGAATACAGTCAGAAACATAACTCTCAGCTACTTAGTGCAAGAAATCTGGACAAAGCCATAAATAAAAGTGGGACAAAGACCCAAAAATAGGGACAATTTTTAAATATTGCTCTTACAAACATAAAAAGTTGATAGAATGACAGGTTTTGTATTAGCATAAATTTTCTGAAGGATATGAAGTCAAACTCAAGTGTCTGTCATTGTTTTCTAATTTCAGTCTTTAATGATTTACCACTAATTTGCCAGAAAACCACAATTTTATGATAAATGGACTAAAAATATGAGGCAAAAATCTGGGCATTCTGTGAAAATCTGTACAGCTGAGAGGTATGGATGTGGTATGCTGCTGTATCTTTATTTTCAGAGCGTAAAAGTAAGGCTCTGGACATAAATATATATATTTAATCATCATGAGGAAAAACTGTGGTGACTCATCTTTAGTCAACACTTTTAGGAAAGTTTTGTTTTCTTACTAAGCTTTCACTCAGATGGCAATCATTAAATTATATAGGACTGGCATATCTATTATCCTGACGATAGTGTATTAGTTTCCCTCTATTGTTATTTATTAATCTGGTTTTTTTTGTTGTTGTCTTGTTTTCCTTTTATCATTTCAGAATAGCCACATTTTCTATATAGTTTTCATTTTTCTTTTTATTAAAAGTAGGTTATGAAATTTAGGAAATAAATGTAAAACTCACTTATTTGCCTATAAAATCACCTGCAGTGAGCATGAGCTGCGGGTTATTCTTTGTTGTTGTTGTTATTATTATGTAATGTGGTGCACATCATCCATTTCAGCTGGGTGTTAGCAGAAAATACAAACCCAGTTTGCAATGTCCAGTGATTTTTGTACACCATGTTTAGTAGAATCTCAGTGGATTTGGGGGATGGGGTAATGCATAAGGAAAGCACACCATGAAACATAGGCGTGATCTATCAGGTGTGATGCTCTTCAGGATATCTATATATAGTGATTTGTACTGAAATAAAAAAAAAAAAACAAGACATGAGAAAAATCAAATAAATAGTTTATTACAGAATATTAAAGAATAGCACACAAGCTTGAAGGTGACAGATCCACTTCTGGTAAGACTGAATGCCAAGATATTGAGATGGAAAAAGTTTCACATTATGTGGCACATCTCAGTCAAGCAATCCTAATCCTTCTACATTCTACAGTATAGTTGGATTAGATGTCATCTACTTTATTTTTTATTCTGCAAGGAGAACCACACCCTCATGTTTATTTCATCAAGTCTTGATGTTTCCTACATGTTAACACAATTTTTGGACTCTATATACTTTTTTATATTTCTAAATGTAATTCCAAAGTCTGCCCACACAAGGTCCAGCATTTTGATTTTTTTAGTCTACCTCCAGGTATCCCACAAGCAGTGTTTAGCTTTAAATGTTATCTCTATGCTACTATGCTGAAGTAAAACTGCTGTTATAAATGTAGGTTAAATCTAATTGACTTTATGTTGGTGTTAAAAACAGTGTTTACTGACTTAGCACTGCAGTTGTGTCTCTGCTACTGACTCAAGTGACTGTTAAGTGTTCATTTTATTTTTTCTTGTATGCACAGGATAATTGGCTGCTAATGTATTGTGCATGATTTCTTAACTTGTTTTCAAACAAAGTTATGGCACTGTGATGTGTTAGCTGTTGAAGTACTCTCAAACTATTGCAGCAGCATCTGTTCTCCTGCTATCTATTGTTTCTCTTCTACTCTCTCCACTCTATCCTCAAACCTGTATCTTTTAACACCCTCCTCTCTCCTCATTACATCCTTTAACCTATTTTGTCTCATTCTACTAGCTTCACCCTCTCTTTTCTCTCTCTTCACAACACATTCTGGCAACTCTGCAGTCCATGGCTAGTCGGCTACCACCCCACCCGTACAGTCTAGGAAGAAATCAGTACTGTAAAACTAAACCAATGATATACCCTTTGAGCCTGAAGAACAGGGTCAGTCCACCCAGGCATTCTACATTTATGTGTTATGATAGTGAAGCTTTAACATTAGTTGTGTTATTTAGTAGTTCTCAGTGTGCTAATAACATTGACTGTTTGAGCCTTGTGCCACCCCCCCCCCAGCTTGTGTAGTAATCTTAATTGTCCACTAGACAGTATACACTTAATCAGGTCCTTCCTATTCTCTGTGATTAAAACTTAACCCTCAAGCAGCTCTTTCAGTGCTGTTTGCCTTAGTTTTGTATCACTTGAGCCCCACCTGTTTATTTGCATCTCTATACATTCCCCTTCATTGCTAATATATCTCCCCACTGTAATCTGTGCATAAACTAGTTACTAATAAGCAAGTCAATGTGAAGACACACTCCCAACCTTAATAAACTTTGCTATCTCGTCTCTCCTTCACTTTGCAAGTGGAGTTTGTATTACTACTCACCCCCTCTAAGGCCTTCACTCATAGTTTTCCACTGCTTGCCTCTCTGGTTTGGCTGGTTTCTTTGCATTGCACCTGCTTCATACCCTTTTTTCTACCCCCCCAATACTAAGTCTATATTAGATTCCTGCTGTTTATGGAGCCATCTTTAAATTACTAGTCTCCCATCGGGACACAAGTGCTCATCAGCAGTTGAATTTTGCTTACTGGTAAGCCATTAGACCTCAGGAATTTCTTAGTGTTGTTTTTAGCTAATTATTTGGTTGCGAGTTAAAGAGCTACTAGTGGCAAATATAATCTTCTTTACCTCCCCAAGTGTGTACTATCAATCTGCAGTATAGAACTAGAGAAATAAAATATAACATCTGCAGTATAAAGCTAGAAAAATAAAATATAACATTTTACAATTACTTAACTTGCATGCACAGAAATCAGGTACCTCATGGTTTGATTTGGTGCTGCTCTACTCGCCCTAGCTGTGCTCAGGCTTGCTCCATGCTCTCCCCTCCCCTAAATTCCACCCACCCCCAGTGGTGCTAAATTTAAAGTTCTAAAAACCACACCCCCTCCACTATAACCTATCAAAGATAACCTCCTAGATCAAACCACCCCCCCCCCACCTGCCACTAATCTTCCTAGTCTTCTTAATTTCCTCCTGCTCCGTATACAGTTCCAACATAATGCCCCAGCCAGGCACTATGTTATCCCACAATATACTGCTACTGTTTTTGCTGTTACCTCTGTTACTCATTCCATATCTCCTCAGTACCTATGAAAATCAGCCCTACCTAGGTTTCCACTATCCAATATCACTACATCAATATCAAACAATACTGACCACTTCATAATTCCCCACATACCTGACCGCACCATTCCTAAAAACTACCACCTGATTAGACCCAGGTATATCAGCCCCAAAACTAAACAATACCAAAAATTTATAAACAAAATTATGAAACTCATAGTTAGCTTACATTATAGCCTGAGAATGGATGGAGACATCCACCCAAACCCTGGCCTATCCCCACCTGCTGATTCCAGCTCCCAAACTAATATTCCTTCTAATATAATAGTGGCTAATAGGCCCCCTAATTCTCTTCTGACCTGCCAACTAAATATCAGAAGCATAAACAATAAGGTCCATAATCTGCATGCTCTCTTAGCAGTTTAATCCCCTGATGTATTATATCTTATGGAGACCTGGCTAAAACCGGTAACTAAAGACAATGGGGTAATACCTTCAGGGTACAACATACTTAGATTAGATAGTACTACTAGGAAGGGTGGTGGGATAGCTGTACTCTATAAAAATACACTAGATGTTACTACGGTCTCCCTACAACCACCCCAGTTTAATAATGCAGAAATTCTTACTACCAAACTACAGATTAACAATAACAAATGCATAAACATTGTCTGCATTTACATTCCACCAGGTAATAATACAAACACTGTAGAGGACATCCTCCACTGGTTATTCAGTACTTACCCCCAAGAAACTATGGTGTTTGGAGATTTTAACCTGTCCCTCGGAATCTCCTACAACCCATGGCAACCTACATGGTTTTACACAGCTCATATCCTCCCCCAACAGGATAGCTAAACCAATAAAGACAGTATCCTAGATTGGATACTTATCAACAGCCACCCCTATATGTATAAGTCAGGGACCCTCCCAGATGACCTAAGTGACCACTTACTTACGTACATTGTCAAGTACAAGGTGGACAACCCCCACCAGACCACCTTTAAAACCATCAGAAATAATAAGAATTTCAACTCCACCAATTTTCAAAATGAACTTAAAGCTTGCAATTGGTCAATCCTAAAGCACCTATCACTGGACAATGCAGTAGCATACTTAATTCCATATTCCTTACTATTCTTGATTCTCACAATCCTGCTCACTCCATTAGAACCAAAACAAAAACTGTCCCATGGCTCTCAAATGAGACCAAATCTAAAATCATAGCTAGAAATAAGGCATGGGACAAATGGCGTGCCACAAAAGACCCACTAGATCAACTCCAATACAAACAGTTAAGGAATCACACAAAAAATCTATTATACTACACAAAAACATTCTGCTACCATCTTCAACAAAATCATCACAACAATCCTCAAAAGTTTTGGGCAATAATGAAGAAACTTCTTCACCCAGGACAGTCCTCCACTCCTACCCCGTCCACTTCCAACCATAAATCCCCAGAGGATATTGCAAATACCTTCAATAGTTTGCGCAGAGAGACTATCCAACTGGCACCCAGCTGCTCTAACCCAAATTCTGCCACAGGCAGTACCTCACTCTCCTTTAGCTAATACCCCACTCTCCTTTAGCTAATACCTCACTCTCCTTTAGCTAATACCCCACTCTCCTTTAGCTAATACCCCACTCTCCTTTAGCTAATACCCCACTCTCCTTTAGCTAATACCCCACTCTCCTTTAGCTTTCAGCCTGTTTCTGCATCACTCATCAGATCTCGAATTAAGAAATTAAAACCAACTACTCTAGCAGCTGATCTCCTCCCACCAGAGTGTCTGCAAAAAGCAGCAGATGCCATAGCATACCTCATCTCCATCATAATCAACAAAACCTTATCTGAAGCCATCATCCCCTCCATTTGGAAAATATCTCATGTAATACCACTCTATAAAGGAGGAAACTACTCTAAACTGTCAAACTTTAGACCCATAGCTATTTTGTCACCATTGGCTACAATTATGGAGAAGTGTGTCCATAAACAACTTATGCATTATCTTACCCAAAATAAGCTGCTGGCTAACTCTCAGCATGGTTTTAGGCCACACCATAGTACCACCTCTGCCCTCCTATCCTTCTCTAACACCATGAACCATAACCAAAATAATAGCAAGGTTTCCTCAGCCCTCTCTTTAGATCTCTCCAAGGCCTTCAATATGGTCAACCACCAAATACTCATGCACACTCTTAAGGCATTATCACTAAATAGCCATCTGCTTCAATGGTTCCAATCTTACCTGTGTGGTAGACAACAAGCCATCCTATGGCAGGACAAACTATCAACCCGTCCACACGTCACCCTAGGTGTCCTCCAGGGCTCCATACTAGGACCTCTTCTTTTTGCTCTCTTTATTAATGACCTTCCCACTGTCATCTCAAATGCTACCTGCATAGCCGGTGTTAGGCACCAACAGAAACCGTGGCCACGGGGAGCCCCTGATTATTCCCCTGTGAATGAGGAGGGCCCCCATGCAGCAGCTGTGGGTTTGGGTTTATATCATATCAAAAGCCAATAATGTTGAATGCCATAATGTCGAACCATATACAGCGAACATTAAAAATAGCAAAGCTGCAGAACATTGAATTCTTTCCTAAGGAAAGAATTTGGTTGTCCGTTTCTGTCGCTTCACTCTGTTTAGCACTGTGGTGGAAAGTTCAAGTAAGTGTGTGGTTGTGTTGATGTTAGGTTTAAGGCGCGGGTTATGTGAGTTAGGGTTAGGGCGCTGGTGAGGTGAGTGTGCGATAGTGACAGAGTTTAGTGTTAGGGGCGGGGTTAAGTGAGTTAGGGTTAGGGTGCGGGTAAGGTGAATGTGCGATAGTGATGGACCTTAGGGTTAGGGTTGGGTTAAGGTAAGTGGATAGATAGTAGTGTTTTTTATAGTTTAGTGTAGGGTTAGATGTATGATTTTAAGTGTAAGTGTGTGGATAGCTGTTTTTTTGGTGTGCCTGTGTTGTGTAAATGTGTTTTGGAATAGCAAATTTTTTCCCTGGGAAAAAATTTGCCGTTCTGAATGTTCGATATTGTTTGCTTTAGATTATTTAGGTTCGATTAAATGGTATTCAGTGTTTTCGGCTTTCGATGACGTGATATAAACCCATGGGTTTCACCATTTCCTCTGCTCGTTCCTGGCAGCTCGTGGTTGACATCCGCATGGCTGTGTGATGTCACCGCGAGATTGCAAACAGTTTTCTGTCTTTTCCTTTCATTTGTCGGTAAGCTGCACTCAATCAGGTCCATTTAAGTGAAGCAAGGGACCTGATTGGCTGCAGCACCCAGGAAAGTAAGTTGTTGTTTTCTTTTTGTTATTCCAGCGTAGGGTCGATTTATCTCCCAACTGTACAGATGTTCACAGAATGTCCAGATTTTTGCTCCATATTTGTGTTCTGTTTTTAATAAAATTGTGGTATTGTGGCTGTCAATATTTAAACAAACAATACCAGGATGAATTTATGAATGTTTATTTTCATAGTTTTGTACTAGGCGAACTGCTTTCATAGGCATACCTCTTAACCTCTTAGTGCAAAAAACGTGGAAAAAGCCTGACAAAATGGGGGGATAAAGGCCCAAAAACAGGAACATATTTTAAATATTGTTCTTGTAAACTTAGAAAGTTGCTAGCTTAAGAGGGTTTGTGTTAATATACATTTTCCAAATGATTTAAGTCTAAAACTCAAATGTGTCATTATTTAGTGACTTCAGTCCTCATATTATCCCAATGACTTCCCAGAAAACCACAAATTTTATGAGGAACAGGCCAAAAATAGCCAAAAATCTGGACATTCTGCAAAAATCTGGACAATTGAGAGGTATCATAGGCCATTTAGCCAATTATCAAGCCCTGCATGTTGTGCCTGTAAGGTAAACACCTTAACCATTATGCCAAACTCCCACCCAAAAGAAACTATTTGTAACCTGCTTAAAATACATAATTAAATTATGGCAGCTAACATACCATACCTCCCAGAATTACACCATGCAATCCATGATGATCAAATTAGTTTGGGTACAGGGAACAGTTTTATTAGCTCAAAGGAACTAATTATTATTCATTATAATACATACCAAATGGGGCATTATACTCAATTATGGACCAGATAAGTGCCAAGTATTGGGGGGGGGGGTTATAACTTCTTTTGCTCTCAGGGTGATGCCTTTACTAATCAAGTGAGCTATGTGGAAAGCTTTCCTTACAACAGTAGGCACGTGGTGGTCGAAGTTAAGGTTGCGGTCAACCTGTGATTCCAGATCCCTTACCACTTCATGGGTACTTAGGGTATTGTTACTGATTTGATAGTGTGAAGGGACATTGTGCCAAAGGGAATGATGATGCATTTCTTTGCATTCAGTTTAAGACTATGACTAATACACCAGTCGTTGGTCTGTGTGAGACCCTCCTGGGGTATACTGACATCATTTGGGGATTCAGTGATTGCACCTAGTTTGCAGTCATCTGCAAACGTGGTCAGCCACAACCCTTTAGTTTTGGCCTGAACTTCTGAGAAGTATATACCAAACAGTAGGGGGCCTAGGACTGAACCCCGTGGCAGCCCACTGGTAATAATTCTGCTGGTCAATGTGGAGTCACCCACTTTGATAGTGTATGTCCAATTTGTGAGCCAGTTGGCAACCCATCTTACAGTGAAGGGGCTTACATTCAGTTTGCTAGGTTTATCGGTAATGCCTGAATGTGGGATTGTGTTGAAAGCCTTGGCCAAGTGAAGGTATACTGTCTTCCCAGATTTGCCCTCATCAGTGGCCTTGGTTACACTTTCAAATAAAACCACCAGATTTAACAGGCAGGATCTGCCCTTCACAAAGCCGAATTTACTAGGATCCCCAGGTCTGTTACTAGGCCACCTTTGTAGAGGTAAATAATTGTAGCTGTTCTCCATTCTGCAGGAACAAAGGCTGTTATGCTATGACTGAAAAGGGTACTTAGTAGTGATGCTGGTTCATGTTTTAGCCTGTTTAGAAGACAGACGGAGATGTCATCTGGTCTTATAGAGGCCAAGTTCTTTGCCTTGGGTAGGCCTTTGAGGACCTGCTCTTTAGATATTTAAGGTGAGGGAGGTTTGGGGGAGGGTTTGTTGTAAGTTAGGAGGGGATAATAGAGTGAAATGTTTACCAAACTTATCAGCTAGCAGATTTACTATCTCTATGGGGTCAGTGTGCATGATACCGTTGGCCACCAATTCTGGATATGGATGGGTCCTACCCTTTGGGTTATGTACATAGCTGTAAAAGGCCTTATGGTTATCCTTGGGAGTATTTGCTAGGTTTCTTTCAAAGGAGCTCTTGGAGGAATTGACATGTTGTCTTATTTGCCTATTAAGGCTGAGGAGGGTGCTTTTCCATTGTTGCGTCCTTGTCTTTGTTTTCTTGGACAGCAACTTTTTGCATTCATTGTATAGTTTGTTGATGCTGGAAGTCTACCATGGCAGCTTTATTTAACTTGGTCTCTGGCTTTGATTGTATCTGGTACAGCCAAGTTTATATACTTATGCAAGTGATTGTACATGGCTTTAATGTATGTTTCAATGTAGTTACCACTTTCAGCTTGGGGTGGGGCTTGGAATGCAGGTATACCTTCACCTAGGAGGGTATAGTTTGCCTTGGTGAAGTTTTTTAGTCTGATTTCACCATTTTGAGTGCTGGTGTTAGTGTCAGTTCAAATGTGACTGATTTGTGATCAGTTTTAACTAAACAGAAAATTTATGCTAATGTTTAAGTAAAAAAAAAAAAGAAAATTCATGCTAGTATAAAACCTGTTACTCTATCAACTTTTTAAGTTGGTAAGAGCAATATTTAAAAATTGTCCCTATGCCCCTATGATTGTTTGGTAATGGGAATCCTTATTACATTGCAGAAGTATTTATGCGTGTGTCTTATAGGATCATAGGACATTAGTAGACTAATGGCCCTAGGGCCCTTACAAGCCTAGCCAAGTTCTACCCTTATTTCCATGATCAGCACCTAATGCCCATGTCCAAGACTGACACAAGTGGAACCCCTGGGGTGAATTTACATTTACCCATCCAATTGTCCAGACTGTGTCTGAAGAGGGCCAATGAGGTGCTCTGTTTGACATGAAGCAGGAGTCTGTTCCAAAGGTGTGGTGACCTCTGGGAGACAAATCTGTCCTTCCAGCAGGTTCTATTAATGTCACATACCAGGTTAAGGTCTTTAGAGCGAGTAACCTGTGTACCATTTGACTTGCGGATATGCATCATTTCCCATAAAGCAGGGTCATAGATTGCCTTATATGCAAGGCAGAGATCACCCCTGAGTAGTCTGTATGAAACAGAACAAACTGACTGTGATTCAGAAGAGCCACATAGGACAGATGCTGAAGACCTAGAATTTTCCTTGTGAGGAACCTTTGTGTTTTCTCCAATTGCTGAAGCTGCTTGGAAAGGTACATACCAAAAGGGGCGTTGTACTCAATTAATGGCTTGACGAGGGAAGAGTACACTGAGGCTATAGCTTCTTTTTTTCTGGAAGCAATGCCCTTACTTATGAGATGAACAGTGTAGAATACCCTTCTTACCACTATGGAGACATGGTGATCAAAGTTACAGTTGCAGTCAACCTGTGTGTCCAAGTCTCTCACCACTGAGTGCATACTTAGGGAGTTGCTATTGATGGGGTAGTTAGCAGGAACATTGCTCTCAATCAAAGGGATGATAATACATTTTTTTTCATTGAGTTTAAGGCCATGACTTTGGCACCAATCATTTGTTTGTGTAAGACCCTCTTGTGGGATTTTAACTTCATATGGAGATTCTATGACCACTTCCAGTTTGCAGTCATCAACGAACTTTGTCAGCCACAGACCTTTAGTTTTTGCTTGTACTTTGGGAAATAGATTCCAAACAGTAGGGGTCCCAGGACTGATCCATGTGGAACACCACTGGTTACAGGTCTGCTGTTGGAGGTATATTCCCTGTTTTGACTATATGTGTTCTATTAATGAGCCATTTAGTGACCCATTTAATGATATAATGATTGACACCTAACTGGGGGAGTTTGCCAATGATGCCTGAGTGGGAGAGAGTGTCAAAAGCCTAAGTCTAGGTGGGCTGTATGCACAGATTTCCCCTCGTCCAGGGCCTTGGTGACTTACTTGAAGAAGTCTACTAGGTTTAACAGGCATGATCTCTCTTTGACATATCCAAACTGAGTAGGGTCAAGTGTCTGGAGATTACCTATATCTTTGTCGATAAAGTCCATGATGAGTCACTCCATGGCCTTGCAAATAAGGATAGTCAGGCTAATACATCTATAATTCCCAGGGTCAGTGGAAGCACCACCTTTGTGCAAGGGCATAACAGTGGCCGTTTTCCATTCAGCTGGGACAAAGCCACTGCTTGGACTATGATTGAAGGGAGTAACCAATGGTGCTGGAGGGCATGCAGGACGTAGCCTGGGATGTCAGGTCCCATAGATGTTATGTTTTTGGCCTTAGAGAAGGCATTTATGACCTGCTCTTTAGAAATACAAGGTAGGGGACAGGTGGTAGGGATGTCATGGGGTACGTGCCGTGGTGACAGGGGAGTGAAGTTGTTTGGGGGACTGGCAGTTGTGTGTTCATTACTTCTTTAATTCTCATCACAATCAAACTTTGGAGGTATGCAGAAGAGGCCATTATAGCTTCTGTTGGAGATGGGGTCACGGTTTCTTTTACTTTTCTCACAGAAAAAAAGTTACTATGCCATGTGCAGGGTCAGTGTACTGTATATTAGAAACAAAGTGGAATTCATTACTGTAGTCATTATTTTTTTCACTTTTGTCACAATCGCATACCAGGCACATATAGTGATGATTGTCTTTGGGAAGGAAGGGGTGAGGAGTTAAAAGGCAAGCTATGTATGTATACGAAAGCAGTCACTTAAAATGCATGACCACGGCCATCCGAACTTCTGCTTTCATCCCAGTCTAAGATCAGAGGGATGCACAGGCAGTGACTGTCTTTTTCTTTGGGGGGGTAGGGAGGCAGGCAGTATTCCCAGACAGGATTTGTGTATCCTTACAACAATTGTATTATTAGTTTATTGTGAGCTACGATTTTGTCAGCTTTGAAAATTAACCCTTGGGCACAACTTATGTCTTTCTTGAAAGACAAAAAAATTAAGACGAAAATTATTTTCTGACACATGTTTTTTTCAGGCCACCATTGGATTAAAAGGTTGAGAAAATGTTCTAAAATGTAAGGAAAACTAAAGCTGAACAGCAACAACACTGAATTTCTTTCCTTAATCATAGCTTCTATTCAAACTGTCATTAGGGTCATAGGTTCATAGGTGTGTACTAGGCTAATGGCCCTGGAGCCTTTACAAGCCTAACCCATAGAAGTGCCCTGGCATCGTGCCGCCCGGCATTAGTTTCCAGTGCTTCTATCAAGTAGAGCCACTGGAGTGATCCCCGGGGTGAACTTTCTGTTTCCCATCCATTCATCAAGATTTCTCTTGAAGAGGGCTAGTGATGTGCTCTGCTTGACATGTATGGGAAGTCTATTCCAGAGCATGGGGCAGTCTCTGGGTTATGAACCTGTCCCTCCAGCATGTTCTGTTGATTGTGGTAATGTTGTTCAGGTCTCTGTAGCATGTGGTGTGGAGGGATTGGGATTTCTTTAGATGTAGCATTTCTAACAGAGTTGGGTCAGACATGGCTTTGTAAGTCAAGCAGGTTGTATAAAAAGAAAAAAATGCATGTCAGAGCATATAGAAAATCGTGGATTCTTGAAAAAGCTGAAGAAGGCAAAATGTGAGAAAAGGGAGGAAAAAGTAATGTGCATAATGTGGAGAGCTGGAGAGCAGCAGATGGGAGTACTGGAGCCCACGGGATGTGTATATTACCTCTAAAACACTACAGCATGAACTAAAAGGTTGCTTAGGAGGAGTGGTAGTAACAGGGTGATACTTAGACTGGAAGTGTCCAAGGGGCCCCCAACTTGACATTTGCTGGGGGTCCCCAAAATGCTAACACTGGCCCGGGCTACCTGTGTCCAATATGCAGATGACTCCACCTTGATTTGTTCAGCCACCTCCCTGACAGATCTAATGACATTAACCCAGAATACTTTCAATATAGTTGAAAACTGGCTCTATACCATCAGCTGATATTAAACCCTAACAAAACAAAGTTGCTTCTTTTCTCCCCCACTTGTAAGTCTTTCTCACTATACTTTACCATAAAATCTAATAATGGTACCATTATCACCCCAGATGCACAAACCAAACTCTTAGGCATAACAGTAGACAACACCCTCAAATTTGATATGCATGTCAATCAAACTATCATAACCATTAACAAAAAACTTGGCTCCTTCTATAAGATCAAACCTTTCCTTACCCCATTTGCTAGGACTGCTATTGCTTGTTCCCATCTACTCTCCACTCTTATCTCTGCCTCCCCTCTACTCACTAATTTGAACAAATCTGCTGTTAACAAACTTTTCAGCTGTTATAACCATATTGCTAGATTTGCAACAGACACGGCCTAGGACCCACCACTGTCACAACCTAAATCTTCTGGGGTGGCTAGAATGGCCTATCCTACTTCAGTACAACCAGCTTATAATTGCCCATAAAGTTCTCAACCACCCTGATAATACGCCTGCACTTAAAAATATCATCAACCCTTACAGCAACCTGAGGTCACTTTGCTCTTCTAATAAACTACTGGTTCAAACATCCAAAATCAACAACTCTGCTGGGGACTGTCTGTTTGCTAACTCTGTTGGCAAAACTTGGAACTCTCTTCCTGCTGATCTTACTCTTGAACCCTCTCTTACTCGGTTCAAAACAAGCCTCAAGCTATTCTTTAAAACTCACTGGCTATGTCCTTACTCAAAACCTGACTAGATCCTCCTGTATAGTCTGTAATCATGTCACATGGCCTAGTCAGTGTGTCAACACTGTTTTAAAAATGTATGATTATATTACCTGCTTGTTCATCTGGAGCATGTAAACTGTGTGTAACTTGTAATCATTTTGGAATTTTTACTGTATGTTCTACCTTAGAGCTTTTCTCCCCGTGCCGCCGCTGAAAATGGACATGTATCCAGTCAGACTATCCTGGTCAAGAAATGTAAAATAAATAAAATAAAATCATAGCTCCTAAGCTGCTGTCAGTGCATTTACTTTACAGGTGTTTTACATGTGTTTTGACACATACCCTGCTTTCTTTCAGTCAGTCAGGTTTAATTACCATTTCTTGCTTTTCAGTGATTACTTAAAAGACAAACTGGGATAATCACACAGAACACTATTTCAGCACATGAACTTTGCCTCCTGCTGTGATCTATCCATCACAGCAGCAAACAGCTAAAATTTGCCACTTTGACAGATACAAAGGGGAGGTGTTTAGAGGGAGGTAAGATGAGTTTAATGGCTACAACTCAGGCATAATAAAAGCATGAAAACTGGCCACTTTAGAAAGAAAACATAGTAACAGGCATTGAGAATACTGTTGTGTGTGGTTATTCCTGATTGTCTTTTAAGTAGTCAAATGATCTTAATGACAAACTTTATAGGTTATTACTAAGCTAACTGCCCTTGCGAGCCATTTTAAGCCTAGCCAATTATCTTTGTGAGACTCAAACCCTGCACCTTGTGTTTGTAAGGCAAACACCTTAACCATTAGGCCACCCTCCCCAACCCTGTATATACTGTACCTGTGGACAATATTTTCACTAATAACATTAGACTTTTTGTGTCACTTTATTTGATTTGAAGAGATTTCTTTTCATTTATTTTGCATAAAGTAGCATATTATTTGGCAATCTATTGCTATGAACCATTGCATCTGTCAGGCTTTTGATAATAACTAACCATAAACCAAAACTATCAACATTACTTAGCTTTCATCAATCAAGGCATATTATTTATTATTTATTTATTTCTGTTTGTTTATCAAGGAAGTCCAGCTAGGCAAATAAGCTCCTTTTCAGTAGAGGCTGGGGGAAAAAAGCTCCACAAGGGATAATAACAGTAGTACATGTACGATTTACAGAATACTTGGGTAACATTTAGCAGCATTGCATACAAAGTTCCATGAAAACTATTTACAGTAGTACTTATACAACATGGAGAATGCTCAGGTAACATTAGCAGCATTCCATAGAAAGGGTGGATGAATAAAGCAGATAATTATGAAGTTAAGTATATTCTGCGGTAACATGATCAACGCTGGGTGCTGTTGAGCAGTAGTAATTAGATCGGATATAATTGTATGCATTTTGTCATAAGAAGAGTAAAAGACAGCTGCTATGGTGTCATAGAGGTTTAAAGCCCTGACTACAGCCCAGCTGACCAAGGTTCAATTAACTGCTCAGACAACTGACAGAGTGGCAGGGAGGGATGAGCATGCCCCTCCTGGGGGAGGGGGGAATGCTTGTTGGTGATTCTCATTCTCACTAAAGGGAGGTGTGGTCCAAAGAGGGTAGTTGCCCTTGGATGTAATCAGTGAGTGTGGGGGCAGGGAAAGGGAAGATGGACAGGGCATAAAAAAAAAAAAAAAAAAACACCCGACATAAGGAACGCCAAGACCACAGAAAGCCCCCAAGATCCATGACTGGTCCCAGCAACTCTTGAATAAGTCCAGGGGGTGGCAGGGTGGCTGGTAGATCCAGTCTAAGGTGACCAAAGAAAAAGATGAGTAGGAGACAGAAAAATAAGAAAGAAGAGAAAGTCATTGACATGCATGTACACATAGGAGCGGTACTTTAGGAATAATTTAGCCTGGGGAAAAGCAGGGGCACATGGGCACAGCCAACACTGAAACAGAACAGTTTTAATTTATGTTTGAAGAGATGTGTATTGTTACAGAGTCTGACTGGGGCAAACTGAATTCCAGGACTTTGAGATACAATTGGAATGAAGAGCATTTCCTGCTTTCTTGGGAGCTCTGTGAATTGAGGTGAGATGTTTGTCAGTACAGCGGAGCTTTCTGTTAGTGGAGCAGAGCTAGAGTATACCACTTAGGGCAGGGATTTTTAGGATGAAAGACTAGTCTATGTGCAAACTGAAGTTGAGAGTAGGTGAGGAGGTGAGGTAGCTCAAACCCTTCAGGTGCCTGAGGGCAATACATAGACGTATAGCATATGGCTTATTAGAAGCAAATTTCGTTATTTTATTATAGCATTGCTCTAGTTTAGTTGTCAGGGTGGACAGGAGGTTGATGAAAATAAGAGAGGCTTACAGAAGTGCAGGCAGCGGGTAGGTGGATACTAATGTTATCTGACTGCTTTCAGACAGATATTGTTTGGCTGTATATGGCAGACCTAAAGTCTGATGTGCTTTTTGATTGTTTGTTGGATGTGGAGGTTGAACGTCATGGTGTCATCTGTTATAACCCCTAGTAATTTAGTGTTGGAGACTACTTCCATATTTGTTTTGTTTGCAGAGGTGATTTAAAAATTAGCTTTGAATATGGTATGAGACTTAAGAGTAAAAAACAAGGAGTTTTGTCTCTTTACTAGCCAGTTTTCTAAGGCGGAGAATAAATCTTGTATAAAATGTCAGAAAATAACAGGCTTTTTTTGCAGTAACAGGTAAAGCACTGGACTAGTTTGGCATGTTTACAGGTAGTGTGTAAAGTATTGATAAATATATTAACCAGGAGTGGTCCTAGTATAGAGTCTTGGGGAACACCAGTAGAGAATATGAAAAGATTGAGATGCTAGATTGCAATTTTATAGTTTTGATTTTGTCACTCAGGTAGCTGAGGAACCAGGACAGACTGTACTAGAATAGATCAGGGGGGGGTTAGCTGTTGGAGCAGTTTATTATGAGAGACAGTGTGAAATATCTAGGTCTTGGTTTGGACTCCAAAGAAATAATTGAATCTGACCCCAGTACGGCCAACATAGTGAACTGCTTGCACAGATAATTATCAGTAATGGGAAGCAGCTGTTATGAGATGCAGCTAATCTAGCCTGGCAACATGGCAAAGAGGGAGTGAAGCTCAGACTCCGACCTCAGTGATGTAGGTTTAGTTAGCAGCCTCAGTACTGGAGAAGACAGATGGGGAGGGAAATGAGTGAAGGACTGTGGCCTGCTCCACTCTCAAGGTGGGGGAGAGATTTGTAGCACCTTAGTGCAGGGTTAAACAGTGTAATGTGATTCCCTGTTGGAGACCACAAAAACCAGAAGTCATGTGGCAAGGGGGAGGGGCAAGGTTTATTACAGGGAATATCCCCTGTGGAAGTGAGCAGACATTTCAGCAGTCAGACCCCACCCCACGCTTCACTGGTTGTGTACAGTTAGGTATGAGGACAAGAAATTCTTAGAATCTCCCCAGTGGCTGTCTCTGTGACAGTCCCTCTCAATCAGCTCTAACTTGAAGGAAGGAAATGGCCTAATAGAATGAGAGACAGTCTGGTTGTCAGCAGGCAGTGAAGACAAACATTGCACAAAACATTTATCTATTTATTTATGTTATGTGTGTATGCATGTTGTCCCTCCTGGCTGTTATGTTATGTGTGTATGAATGCTGTCCCTCCTGGCTGTCAGTCAGCAGCCAAGTAGGATTATTTTCTATTCCTGACACCTGCCCAACTTGCTGCTTTGGATCAGGCACTCCCCCCTCCAGGGGCTCAGGGGAGACTTTCTATGTGTAAGTGTGAGGAAGAGATCAGGGTGTCCCTGTATGGCTCCCTCCACCCAGCTGCATCACTGTTTTGAAAAATTAAAGGACAGAGAAAATTTGAACCTAATTATTAAATGTGTCCTACATCAGATATGAAATATTTCTTGCCTTTTTTGTTA
>NC_056750.1:257177971-257180471 GCF_019279795.1 Protopterus annectens | reverse complement strand
TATATATATATATATATATATATATATATATATATGCACACAAAAAATTGCACTTTATTCATCTGCTTTTACTGTATTTGTGTTTCTTCCTTTCTTCCTACTTTATTACTGGGGGCATTGACTACAACTCTGATCTGCAATATATAACAATAAGTATCCTTTTCTGTGCTTTTAAACTGTTTTTTGAGTGTATCTGCTTTATTTTCTGAAAAAAAAAAAAAAAAATATATATATATATATATATATATATATATATATATATATATATACATACTTGTTTCCCGCCTTTCTAAGCTAGTATAGTCCAATTTCCAGGTTAGTGCTGAATTCAGGGCTGTGTTACAAATCTCTGTGTTTGCCCATAACTTACTTGGATAGAAGGAAGTTTCTCTGTTCACCTGTGAGAGAGGGGAGCTTTGAGCAGCCTATCTGTCCCTGGAGGAGTGGTTTCAGCACAGAAATTAGTAGTTTATTGGCCATTTTGGGCTAATTTCTATCTCTTTCATTTCCCTGCTATAAATACTGTATTTGCCCGGTTTTGCACACCAGATAGCACCGGTTAGCTAGGATAAAGCTATTCCCGGCTCCACAAAGTCTCCTCTTCAATTTTTCCCTTGGAACTAGACAAACTTTTAACTTAAGCACTCAAGTCATTCATTTCTCAGCCCGGCACTTGCTCAAAACTTATAGCAAGCAATTATAAACCCTAGCACTAGACCCTCCTGTACTGTACAGAAGAACAAGGCTCTCTATTCGACCTTACCAGCCATCCAGTAAAACAGTTCACTGTACCTATCCAGGCATGTCCAAATGTCAGTTTCAGGTGTACTCTCCAGTCCAACTGGTGAATCTGGGCATTTTGAGGCAATGTTACAACTGCCTCATGTACACAGACAACCCCCTCCTCCTACCACCAAACACTAATACATGCGAGAGATGCAGTTATACAGCCAAACTAGAGGCTAAGCTCTCTCAACCCAAGACTGGATCAGACAGTCAAGAGGAGAAGGGAAATACTTGCATCACACCACCAGTCTTACATAGACCCATTAAACCAGCAGAGGCAAAAAACACATAAATACATGAAAACATACTCGGAGGCTCTAAATAAAAATCTTCAAAACCAACAGAGACATCCAAAGCAAACATCCAAGCAACCTCCACCCCCCCCCAACACAAACCATGAAACACATACTTCACAAAACCAGTGTGCCATGCGATCACAGCCCTTAAGGCAAAATAACATGCCCAACATCCTAGTAATAGGTGGCGTCCCACTCACTAGGCTGAATAAGTAGAAGGTTACTGTTAGCTGCCTGTTGGGTGCCAGGATCCGCCACATAACACAAGCACTCAGGTCACTCCAGAACAAGTACAAATATGACTGTCATTGTCCATGTTGGTGTGAATGACCTGAGCCATACCTCCCTGGACTACATGAAAAGAGACATGGAAGAGCTCTCTGATCACATAGCCAAGGCCGGTATGACCCTGACCCTGAGTAGCATCCTGCCCTCACCAAGAATGATACCACAGTATAAAGAAAAAATTCTCGATTTCAACAATTGGCTAAGTTTCTGGTGTCATTCAAAGGTGATCCAGTGTCTGTCCACCTGGGATGACATGCTCGACAAGCCACGCTGCTTTGCTAGAGATGGCTTGCACCTGTCACCCTTAGGCTTTCGAATATTGGCCAAGGCTCTTGCCATCCCCATAGTGCCTTTTTTAGGCAGGGCTCAAAAGACAAACCCACCACTGTAAATAGCACAAGTAATAAAAAACTGAGGGTAATGCTACTCAATGCCAGAAGTCTAAACCTCAAAATGCATGCACTCGAGGCACTCCTTAGTATTGAGAAAATCAATATATGTACAGTAACAGAAACCTGGTTTAAGGCTCCAGAGAGCACCCCAGCACTACCAGGCTACAACTCATACCATACATTTCTGCTACAGAACCCAAACCGAAATACAAAAGGCGGGGGCGTATCCATATTCATCAAGGATACCCACACCTCCAAGTTAGTGGCACAGCACGATGCTTCAAAGATCATCCACGTGCAACTAACAATGGGCAAAACTGCAATTCAAATTGTAACTTGCTACAGATCACCCACCATGTCCCAGGACCCCCATTCCGCATTTCTGGAAACACTGAAAACATAAAGGTCCTACCAAACACCCTAATATTGGGTGATTTCAATTACCCAAACAATAACTGGGAGAACTACTCAAGTACTAACTCCCTTGCCCAACTTTTCCTAGAATTTATAAACTCAAATGCTCTGGTTCAACTGGTCAACACTCCCACCAGAGGTGACAATACATTGGACCTGGTCATCACCAACATGGGTGACCGGTGTTCCACACCAGAGGTCAACCCCTCGCTGGTTAGATCTGACCATAAACAAGTCACTTTGGATATCCATATTCCGCCCCCACCCCTGGACAAGAAAACCACAGTGAAAAACTTTTCAAAAGCAAACTTCATGTTACTTAAG